>NW_028113130.1:380000-410000 GCF_964234715.1 Podarcis melisellensis | reverse complement strand
GTTGGGGTTAGGGTTAGGGTTAGGATTAGGATTAGGGTTAGGGTTAGGATGAATGAACACTACAAGAACAATCCAAGATTAGGGTTAGGGTTAGGGTTAGGGTTAGGGTTAGGGTTAGGGTTAGGGTTAGGGTGAATTAACACCACAAGAACAATGCAAGATTAGGGTTAGGGTTAGGGTTAGGGTTAGGGTTAGGGTGAATGAACATAGCAAGAACAATCCAAGAATAGGGTTAGGGTTAGGGTTAGGGTTAGGATGAATGAACACCGCAAGAACAATCCAAGATTAGGGTTAGGGTTAGGGTTAGGGTTAGGGTTAGGGTTAGGGTTAGGGTTAGGGTTAGGATGAATGAACACCACAAAAACAATCCAAGATTAGGGTTAGGGTTAGGGTTAGGGTTAGGGTTAGGGTTATGGTGAATGAACACCGCAAGAACAATCCAAGATTAGGGTTAGGGTTAGGGTTAGGGTTAGGGTTAGGGTTAGGGTTAGGGTTAGGGTTAGGGTGAATGAACAACACAAGAACAATCCAAGATTAGGGTTAGGGTTAGGGTTAGGGTTAGGGTTAGGGTTAGGGTTAGGGTTAGGATTAGGGTTAGGGTTAGGGTTAGGGTTAGGGTTAGGGTTAGGGTTAGGGTTAGGGTTAGGGTTAGGGTTAGGGTAAGGGTTAGGATGAATGAACACCGCAAGAACAATGTAAGATTAGGGTTAGGGTTAGGGTTAGGGTTAGGGTTAGGGTTAGGGTTAGGGTTAGGGTTAGGGTGAATGAACACCGCAAGAACAATCCAAGATCAGGGTTAGGGTTAGGGTTAGGGTTAGGATGAATGAACACCACAAGAACAATCAAAGATTAGGGTTAGGGTTAGGGTTAGTGTTAGGGTTAGGGTTAGGGTTAGGGTTAGGGTTAGGGTGAATGAACACCGCAAGAACAATCCAAGATTAGGGTTAGGGTTAGGGTTAGGGTTAGGGTTAGTGTTAGGATGAATGAACACCACAAGAACAATCCAAGATTAGGGTTAGGGTTAGGGTTAGGGTTAGGGTTAGGGTGAATGAACACCGCAAGAACAATCCAAGAATAGGGATAGGGTTAGGGTTAGGGTTAGGGTTAGGGTTAGGGTTAGGGTTAGGGTTAGGGTTAGGGTTAGGGTGAATGAACACCGCAAGAACAATCCAAGAATAGGGTTAGGGTTAGGGTTAGGGTTAGGGTTAGGGTTAGGGTTAGGGTTAGGGTTAGGGTTAGGGTTAGGGTTAGGGTTAGGGTTAGTGTTAGGGTTAGGGTTAGGGTTAGGGTTAGGATTAGGGTTAGGGTTAGGGTTAGGGTGAATGAACACCGCAAGAACAATCCAAGAATAGGGTTAGGGTTAGGGTTAGGGTTAGGGTTAGGGTTAGGGTTAGGGTTAGGATTAGGGTTAGGGTTAGGATGAATGAACACTACAAGAACAATCCAAGATTAGGGTTAGGGTTAGGGTTAGGGTTAGGGTTAGGGTTAGGGTGAATGAACACCACAAGAACAATGCAAGATTAGGGTTAGGGTTAGGGTTAGGGTTAGGGTTATGGTTAGGGTGAATGAACACCGCAAGAACAATCCAAGAATAGGGTTAGGGTTAGGGTTAGGGTTAGGGTTAAGGTTAGGATGAATGAACACCGCAAGAACAATCCAAGATTAGGGTTAGGGTTAGGGTTAGGGTTAGGGTAAGGGTTAGGGTTAGGGTTAGGGTTAGGGTTAGGATGAATGAACACCACAAAAACAATCCAAGATTAGGGTTAGGGTTAGGGTTAGGGTTAGGGTTAGGGTGAATGAACACCGCAAGAACAATCCAAGATTAGGGTTAGGGTTAGGGTTAGGGTTAGGGTTAGGGTTAGGGTTAGGGTTAGGGTTAGGGTTAGGGTGAATGAACAACACAAGAACAATCCAAGATTAGGGTTAGGGTTAGGGTTAGGGTTAGGGTTAGGGTTAGGGTTAGGGTTAGGGTTAGGGTGAATGAACACCGCAAGAAATATCCAAGATTTGGGTTAGGGTTAGGGTTAGGGTTAGGGTTAAGGTTAGGGTTAGGGTTAGGATTAGGATTAGGGTTAGGGTTAGGGTTAGGGTTAGGGTTAGGGTGAATGAACACCGCAAGAGCAATCCAAGATTAGGGTTTGGGTAAGGGTTAGGGTTAGGGTTAGGGTTAGTTTTAGGGTTAGGGTTAGGGTTAGGGTTAGGGTTAGGGTTAGGGTTGGGGTTAGGGTTAGGGTTAGGGTTAGGGTTAGGGTTAGGATGAATGAACACCGCAAGAACAATCCAAGATTAGGGTTAGGGTTAGGGTTAGGGTTAGGGTTAGGGTTAGGGTTAGGGTTAGGGTGAATGAACACCGCAAGAAATATCCAAGATTTGGGTTAGGGTTAGGGTTAGGGTTAGGGTTAAGGTTAGGGTTAGGGTTAGGGTTAGGGTTAGGGTTAGGGTGAATGAACACCGCAAGAGCAATCCAAGATTAGGGTTTGGGTAAGGGTTAGGGTTAGGGTTAGGGTTAGGGTTAGTTTTAGGGTTAGGGTTAGGGTTAGGGTTAGGGTTGGGGTTAGGGTTAGGGTTAGGGTTAGGGTTAGGGTTAGGGTTAGGATGAATGAACACCGCAAGAACAATCCAAGATTAGGGTTAGGGTTAGGGTTAGGGTTAGGGTTAGGGTTAGGGTTAGGGTTAGGGTTAGGGTTAGGGTTAGGGTTAGGGTTAGGATTAGGGTTAGGGTTAGGATGAATGACACTACAAGAACAATCCAAGATTAGGGTTAGGGTTAGGGTTAGGGTTAGGGTTAGGGTTAGGGTTAGGGTTAGGGTTAGGGTGAATGAACACCACAAGAACAATGCAAGATTAGGGTTAGGGTTAGGGTTAGGGTTAGGGTTAGGGTTAGGGTTAGGGTTAGGGTTAGGGTTAGGGTTAGGGTGAATGAACACCGCAAGAACAATCCAAGAATAGGGTTAGGGTTAGGGTTAGGATGAATGAACACCGCAAGAACAATCCAAGATTAGGGTTAGGGTTAGGGTTAGGGTTAGGGTTAGGGTTAGGGTTAGGGTTAGGGTTAGGGTTAGGATGAATGAACACCACAAAAACAATCCAATATTAGGGTTAGGGTTAGGGTTAGGGTTAGGGTTAGGGTTAGGGTGAATGAACACCGCAAGAACAATCCAAGATTAGGGTTAGGGTTAGGGTTAGGGTTAGGGTTAGGGTTAGGGTTAGGGTTAGGGTTAGGGTTAGGGTTCGGGTTCGGGTTCGGGTTCGGGTTCGGGTTAGGGTTAGGGTTAGGGTGAATGAACACCGCAAGAACAATCCAAGATTAGGGTTAGGGTTAGGGTTAGGGTTAGGGTTAGGGTTAGGGTTAGGGTTGGGGTTAGGGTTAGGGTTAGGATTAGGATTAGGGTTAGGGTTAGGATGAATGAACACTACAAGAACAATCCAAGATTAGGGTTAGGGTTAGGGTTAGGGTTAGGGTTAGGGTTAGGGTTAGGGTTAGGGTGAATTAACACCACAAGAACAATGCAAGATTAGGGTTAGGGTTAGGGTTAGGGTTAGGGTTAGGGTGAATGAACATAGCAAGAACAATCCAAGAATAGGGTTAGGGTTAGGGTTAGGGTTAGGATGAATGAACACCGCAAGAACAATCCAAGATTAGGGTTAGGGTTAGGGTTAGGGTTAGGGTTAGGGTTAGGGTTAGGGTTAGGATGAATGAACACCACAAAAACAATCCAAGATTAGGGTTAGGGTTAGGGTTAGGGTTAGGGTTAGGGTTATGGTGAATGAACACCGCAAGAACAATCCAAGATTAGGGTTAGGGTTAGGGTTAGGGTTAGGGTTAGGGTTAGGGTTAGGGTGAATGAACAACACAAGAACAATCCAAGATTAGGGTTAGGGTTAGGGTTAGGGTTAGGGTTAGGGTTAGGGTTAGGGTTAGGATTAGGGTAAGGGTTAGGGTTAGGGTTAGGGTTAGGGTTAGGGTTAGGGTAAGGGTTAGGATGAATGAACACCGCAAGAACAATGTAAGATTAGGGTTAGGGTTAGGGTTACGGTTAGGATGAATGAACACTACAAGAACAATCCAAGATTAGGGTTAGAGTTAGGGTTAGGGTTAGGGTTAGGGTTAGGGTTAGGGTTAGGGTTAGGGTTAGGGTTAGGGTTAGGGTGAATGAACAACACAAGAACAATCCAAGATTAGGGTTAGGGTTAGGGTTAGGGTTAGGGTTAGGGTTAGGGTTAGGGTGAATGAACAACACAAGAACAATCCAAGATTAGGGTTAGGGTTAGGGTTAGGGTTAGGGTTAGGGTTAGGGTTAGGGTTAGGGTTAGGGTTAGGATTAGGGTTAGGGTTAGGGTTAGGGTTAGGGTTAGGGTTAGGGTTAGGGTTAGGGTTAGGGTAAGGGTTAGGATGAATGAACACCGCAAGAACAATGTAAGATTAGGGTTAGGGTTAGGGTTACGGTTAGGATGAATGAACACTACAAGAACAATCCAAGATTAGGGTTAGAGTTAGGGTTAGGGTTAGGGTTAGGGTTAGGGTTAGGGTTAGGGTTAGGGTTAGGGTTAGGGTTAGGGTTAGGGTTAGGGTTAGGGTGAATGAACACCGCAAGAACAATCCAAGATCAGGGTTAGGGTTAGGGTTAGGGTTAGGATGAATGAACACCACAAGAACAATCAAAGATTAGGGTTAGGGTTAGGGTTAGTGTTAGGGTTAGGGTTAGGGTTAGGGTTAGGGTTAGGGTTAGGGTTAGGGTGAATGAACACCGCAAGAACAATCCAAGATTAGGGTTAGGGTTAGGGTTAGGGTTAGGGTTAGTGTTAGGATGAATGAACACCACAAGAACAATCCAAGATTAGGGTTAGGGTTAGGGTTAGGGTTAGGGTGAATGAACACCGCAAGAACAATCCAAGAATAGGGATAGGGTTAGGGTTAGGGTTAGGGTTAGGGTTAGGGTTAGGGTTAGGGTGAATGAACACCGCAAGAACAATCCAAGAATAGGGTTAGGGTTAGGGTTAGGGTTAGGGTTAGGGTTAGGGTTAGGGTTAGTGTTAGGGTTAGGGTTAGGGTTAGGGTTAGGATTAGGGTTAGGGTTAGGGTTAGGGTTAGGGTGAATGAACACCGCAAGAACAATCCAAGAATAGGGTTAGGGTTAGGGTTAGGGTTAGGGTTAGGGTTAGGGTTAGGGTTAGGGTTAGGATTAGGGTTAGGGTTAGGATGAATGAACACTACAAGAACAATCCAAGATTAGGGTTAGGGTTAGGGTTAGGGTTAGGGTTAGGGTTAGGGTGAATGAACACCACAAGAACAATGCAAGATTAGGGTTAGGGTTAGGGTTAGGGTTAGGGTTATGGTTAGGGTGAATGAACACCGCAAGAACAATCCAAGAATAGGGTTAGGGTTAGGGTTAGGGTTAGGGTTAGGATGAATGAACACCGCAAGAACAATCCAAGATTAGGGTTAGGGTTAGGGTTAGGGTTAGGGTTAGGGTAAGGGTTAGGGTTAGGGTTAGGGTTAGGGTTAGGGTTAGGATGAATGAACACCACAAAAACAATCCAAGATTAGGGTTAGGGTTAGGGTTAGGGTTGGGTTAGGGTGAATGAACACCGCAAGAACAATCCAAGATTAGGGTTAGGGTTAGGGTTAGGGTTAGGGTTAGGGTTAGGGTTAGGGTTAGGGTTAGGGTTAGGGTTAGGGTTAGGGTGAATGAACAACACAAGAACAATCCAAGATTAGGGTTAGGGTTAGGGTTAGGGTTAGGGTTAGGGTTAGGGTTAGGGTTAGGGTTAGGGTGAATGAACACCGCAAGAAATATCCAAGATTTGGGTTAGGGTTAGGGTTAGGGTTAGGGTTAAGGTTAGGGTTAGGGTTAGGGTTAGGATTAGGGTTAGGGTTAGGGTTAGGGTTAGGGTTAGGGTTAGGGTTAGGGTGAATGAACACCGCAAGAGCAATCCAAGATTAGGGTTTGGGTAAGGGTTAGGGTTAGGGTTAGGGTTAGGGTTAGTTTTAGGGTTAGGGTTAGGGTTAGGGTTAGGGTTAGGGTTAGGGTTGGGGTTAGGGTTAGGGTTAGGGTTAGGGTTAGGATGAATGAACACCGCAAGAACAATCCAAGATTAGGGTTAGGGTTAGGGTTAGGGTTAGGGTTAGGGTTAGGGTTAGGGTTAGGGTTAGGGTTAGGGTTAGGGTTAGGGTTAGGGTTAGGGTTAGGGAGAATGAACACCACAAGAAATATCCAAGATTTGGGTTAGGGTTAGGGTTAGGGTTAGGGTTAAGGTTAGGGTTAGGGTTAGGGTTAGGATTAGGGTTAGGGTTAGGGTTAGGGTTAGGGTTAGGGTGAATGAACACCGCAAGAGCAATCCAAGATTAGGGTTTGGGTAAGGGTTAGGGTTAGGGTTAGGGTTAGGGTTAGTTTTAGGGTTAGGGTTAGGGTTAGGGTTAGGGTTAGGGTTAGGGTTAGGGTTGGGGTTAGGGTTAGGGTTAGGGTTAGGGTTAGGGTTAGGGTTAGGGTTAGGATGAATGAACACCGCAAGAACAATCCAAGATTAGGGTTAGGGTTAGGGTTAGGGTTAGGGTTAGGGTTAGGGTTAGGGTTAGGGTTAGGGTTAGGGTTAGGGTTAGGTTTAGGGTTAGGATTAGGGTTAGGGTTAGGATGAATGACACTACAAGAACAATCCAAGATTAGGGTTAGGGTTAGGGTTAGGGTTAGGGTTAGGGTTAGGGTTAGGGTTAGGGTGAATGAACACCACAAGAACAATGCAAGATTAGGGTTAGGGTTAGGGTTAGGGTTAGGGTTAGGGTTAGGGTTAGGGTTAGGGTTAGGGTTAGGGTTAGGGTTAGGGTTAGGGTGAATGAACACCGCAAGAACAATCCAAGAATAGGGTTAGGGTTAGGGTTAGGATGAATGAACACCGCAAGAACAATCCAAGATTAGGGTTAGGGTTAGGGTTAGGGTTAGGGTTAGGGTTAGGGTTAGGGTTAGGGTTAGGGTTAGGGTTAGGGTTAGGATGAATGAACACCACAAAAACAATCCAAGATTAGGGTTAGGGTTAGGGTTAGGGTTAGGGTTAGGGTTAGGGTGAATGAACACCGCAAGAACAATCCAAGATTAGGGTTAGGGTTAGGGTTAGGGTTAGGGTTAGGGTTAGGGTTAGGGTTAGGGTTAGGGTTAGGGTTAGGGTTAGGGTTAGGGTTAGGGTTCGGGTTCGGGTTCGGGTTCGGGTTAGGGTTAGGGTTAGGGTTAGGGTGAATGAACACCGCAAGAACAATCCAAGATTAGGGTTAGGGTTAGGGTTAGGGTTAGGGTTAGGGTTAGGGTTAGGGTTAGGGTTAGGGTTGGGGTTAGGGTTAGGGTTAGGATTAGGATTAGGGTTAGGGTTAGGATGAATGAACACTACAAGAACAATCCAAGATTAGGGTTAGGGTTAGGGTTAGGGTTAGGGTTAGGGTTAGGGTTAGGGTTAGGGTTAGGGTGAATTAACACCACAAGAACAATGCAAGATTAGGGTTAGGGTTAGGGTTAGGGTTAGGGTTAGGGTTAGGGTTAGGGTTAGGGTGAATGAACATAGCAAGAACAATCCAAGAATAGGGTTAGGGTTAGGGTTAGGGTTAGGATGAATGAACACCGCAAGAACAATCCAAGATTAGGGTTAGGGTTAGGGTTAGGGTTAGGGTTAGGGTTAGGGTTAGGGTTAGGGTTAGGGTTAGGGTGAATGAACACCGCAAGAACAATCCAAGATCAGGGTTAGGGTTAGGGTTAGGGTTAGGATGAATGAACACCACAAGAACAATCAAAGATTAGGGTTAGGGTTAGGGTTAGTGTTAGGGTTAGGGTTAGGGTTAGGGTTAGGGTTAGGGTTAGGGTTAGGGTGAATGAACACCGCAAGAACAATCCAAGATTAGGGTTAGGGTTAGGGTTAGGGTTAGGGTTATTGTTAGGATGAATGAACACCACAAGAACAATCCAAGATTAGGGTTAGGGTTAGGGTTAGGGTTAGGGTTAGGGTGAATGAACACCGCAAGAACAATCCAAGAATAGGGATAGGGTTAGGGTTAGGGTTAGGGTTAGGGTTAGGGTTAGGGTTAGGGTTAGGGTGAATGAACACCGCAAGAACAATCCAAGAATAGGGTTAGGGTTAGGGTTAGGGTTAGGGTTAGGGTTAGGGTTAGGGTTAGGGTTAGGGTTAGGGTTAGGGTTAGGGTTAGGGTTAGGGTTAGGGTTAGGATTAGGGTTAGGGTTAGGGTTAGGGTGAATGAACACCGCAAGAACAATCCAAGAATAGGGTTAGGGTTAGGGTTAGGGTTAGGGTTAGGGTTAGGGTTAGGGTTAGGGTTAGGATTAGGGTTAGGGTTAGGATGAATGAACACTACAAGAACAATCCAAGATTAGGGTTAGGGTTAGGGTTAGGGTTAGGGTTAGGGTTAGGGTGAATGAACACCACAAGAACAATGCAAGATTAGGGTTAGGGTTAGGGTTAGGGTTAGGGTTAGGGTTAGGGTTATGGTTAGGGTGAATGAACACCGCAAGAACAATCCAAGAATAGGGTTAGGGTTAGGGTTAGGGTTAGGGTTAGGGTTAGGATGAATGAACACCGCAAGAACAATCCAAGATTAGGGTTAGGGTTAGGGTTAGGGTTAGGGTTAGGGTTAGGGTTAGGGTTAGGGTTAGGGTTAGGGTTAGGGTTAGGGTTAGGATGAATGAACACCAGAAAAACAATCCAAGATTAGGGTTAGGGTTAGGGTTAGGGTTAGGGTTAGGGTGAATGAACACCGCAAGAACAATCCAAGATTAGGGTTAGGGTTAGGGTTAGGGTTAGGGTTAGGGTTAGGGTTAGGGTTAGGGTTAGGGTTAGGGTTAGGGTTAGGGTTATGGTGAATGAACAACACAAGAACAATCCAAGATTAGGGTTAGGGTTAGGGTTAGGGTTAGGGTTAGGGTTAGGGTTAGGGTTAGGGTGAATGAACACCGCAAGAGCAATCCAAGATTAGGGTTTGGGTAAGGGTTAGGGTTAGGGTTAGGGTTAGGGTTAGGGTTAGTTTTAGGGTTAGGGTTAGGGTTAGGGTTAGGGTTAGGGTTGGGGTTAGGGTTAGGGTTAGGGTTAGGGTTAGGGTTAGGGTTAGGGTTAGGATGAATGAACACCGCAAGAACAATCCAAGATTAGGGTTAGGGTTAGGGTTAGGGTTAGGGTTAGGGTTAGGGTTAGGGTTAGGGTTAGGGTTAGGATTAGGGTTAGGGTTAGGATGAATGACACTACAAGAACAATCCAAGATTAGGGTTAGGGTTAGGGTTAGGGTTAGGGTTAGGGTTAGGGTTAGGGTTAGGGTTAGGGTTAGGGTGAATGAACACCACAAGAACAATGCAAGATTAGGGTTAGGGTTAGGGTTAGGGTTAGGGTTAGGGTTAGGGTTAGGGTAAGGGTTAGGATGAATGAACACCGCAAGAACAATCTAAGATTAGGGTTAGGGTTAGGGTTACGGTTAGGATGAATGAACACTACAAGAACAATCCAAGATTAGGGTTAGAGTTAGGGTTAGGCCGGTTCCTTCAGATGGAAGATGAATGATGGCCTGTTTAGAGATCAGGAGATTACTAAGAAGGCCCAAAAAGCTCTAAAGGATTATTTTGAGATCAATATGAACACCACAGTGGAAAAAAGAACTATCTGGGACGCAAGTAAGGCCGTGATGAGGGGGTTCCTGATACAACAGAACACGGTAAAGAAAAGGAAACAAAACGAAAGGAAAGATAAAATTTTGGAAAAAATCAAGGAGTTGGAGAAGAAGTTAAGACTTAATCCGAAGTCTCAGCCGATTCTGAGAGAAACCAAACTTTACCAAGCACAATATTGCAAACTGATAAATCAGGAAATAGAATGGAAAATCAAACTAATGAAACAAAAAACTTTTGAGTCGGCTAATAAATGTGGAAAACTGCTAGCTTGGCAGTTGAAGAGGAGACAAAAGTTAAATACAGTGACAAATTTAGAGATTGAAGGAAGATGTATCCAGAACCCCGGAGAGATTAGAAAGTGTTTCCAGAGATATTTCAAAAAATTATACACTCAAGGGCCACAAGATGAAGCAGCGATTAAACAATTTTTAAAGACAAATGGACTGGCAAAGTTGTCAGAAGAAAATAGATCAATTCTGAATGGCAAAATAACACGACAAGAGATTGAGCAGGCCATCCAAAACATGAAACAGGGCAAATCACCAGGACCAGACGGGCTGACCTCCAAGTACTATAAGACATTGAAAGACTATTTGATACAACCACTGATGGAGGTCAGCAATGAAATTTTAGAGGGGAAGAAGGCGCCAGAATCGTGGAAAGAAGCTTTCATCACATTGATACCAAAATCGGAAACTGAAAAGACACAGCTTAAGAACTACCGTCCCATCTCCCTTTTAAATGTGGATTACAAAATATTTGCAGACGTTTTGGCAAGTAGATTCAAGAGGGTTTTAAACAAAGTAATTCATAAAGACCAGGCAGGCTTTCTCCCAGGTAGACATATGTCTGCTAATACAAGGAACATTATAGATATATTGGAGCTTTTACAAACAGACATAAATACTAAAGCTGTTTTAATTTTTATAGATGCGGAGAAGGCCTTTGACAACATATCCTGGAAGTTTATGAAAGGGAATTTAAAAGAAATGGGAGTGGGCCGGGGGTTTGAGAATGGGATTGATGCAATATATTCAGAACAAAAGGCTAAACTGATAGTTAACAATGTGGTTACAGAAGAGTTTAAAATTGAAAAAGGAACACGACAAGGCTGTCCGATTTCCCCGTTATTATTTATTTCGGTCCTGGAGGTGCTCTTGAACACGATTAGAGGGGACAGGTTGGTGGAAGGGATACAGGTCGGAGCGAAACAATACAAACTTAAAGCGTTCGCAGATGACTTAGTTCTGACATTACAGGAGCCAGAATCTAGTACGAAAAGAGTACTACAACTAATCCAAGATTTTGGTCGGGTGGCGGGATTTAAACTAAATAAGCAAAAAACCAAGGTGTTGGGAAAAAACTTGACAGATATTGAGTCGGAACGGTTTCAGAGAGAGACAGAGTTAACTGTGGTTAAGAAAGTTAAATACCTAGGGGTAAACATAACAGCAAAGAATTTGAGTCTGTTTAAAGATAATTATGAAAAATGTTGGTCTGAAATTAAGAGAGACTTGGATAGCTGGTCAAAATTGAAACTTTCATTGTTAGGTCGAATAGCTGCTATTAAGATGAATGTATTGCCAAAAATGTTGTTTTTGTTTCAGACATTGCAGATTGTAGATAAAACGGAGTGCTTCCGGAAGTGGCAGAAAGATATCTCCAAATTTGTCTGGCAGGGCAAAAAGCCCAGAATTAAGTTTAAGATATTAACGGACGCAAAAGAAAGAGGGGGCTTTGCCCTGCCAGACTTAAAGTTGTACTATGAAGCCGCAGCTTTCTGCTGGCTAAAAGACTGGCTACTTCTGGAGGACACGGATGTGCTGGATTTGGAAGGTTTTAACAATGCATTTGGATGGCATGCATATTTATGGTACGACAAGGTTAAGATTAACAAGGTCTTTAAGAACCATATTGTCAGAAAAGCAATATTTAATGTCTGGACAAGATACAAAGACTTATTAGAAAACAAAACACCGAGGTGGCTGTCACCTTTGGAGGCTAAGGCCCGAAAAAGACCCAATATGGAGGCCAATTGGCCAAAATATTGGGAAATACTAGAAAGGGATGGAGACAATTGGAAACTGCAGAGTTTAGAGAAAATGAAAGATAAAGTGCGAGACTGGTTACACTATGCTCAGATTAAGGAAGTGTTTAAGATTGATAAAAAGTTAGGATTCCAGGTGGAGAAATCGAAACTGGAAACAGAACTGTTAGAACCTAAGACCAAGGTACTTTCAAAAATGTATAACTTGCTGCTGAAATGGAACACACAAGACGAATTGGTTAAATCGGCTATGATAAAGTGGGCCCAGGATATTGGGCACAACATTATGTTTGAGGACTGGGAAAGGTTATGGACCACCGGGCTGAACTTCACAGCATGTAATGCTCTGAAGGAAAATGTAATGAAAATGATATATAGATGGTACATGACCCCAGTGAAATTGGCTAAAATATACCATTCGTCTGATAACAAATGTTGGAAATGTAAGGAAAATGAAGGAACATTCTTTCACCTCTGGTGGACCTGCCCTAAAGTGAAGGCCTTTTGGGAAATGATATACAATGAGTTAAAAAAGGTATTTAAGTATACCTTCACCAAGAAACCAGAGGCCTTCCTTCTGGGCATGGTCGGCCAGAACGTGTTAAAGAAGGACAGAACATTTTTTATGTATGCTACAACGGCGGCAAGGATACTTATTGCTAAGAGCTGGAAAACCCAAGATCTACCCACACTGGAAGAATGGCAGATGCAGCTGATGGACTATATGCAACTAGCTGAGATGACTGGCAGAATCCGCGACCTGGGAGAGGAGAGGGTTGAAGAAGACTGGAAGAAATTTAAGATTTATTTACAAAAGTACTGTAATTTGGTTGAATCCTAACAAGGAAGCCAGAGCAGAAATAACTGTCTACCATTAAATCATAATTTCTTATTTGAGTTTAACCTAAATATTGCACTTAAGAGCATAAACAAGATGATAATTTGCTTGGAAAAATTCGTTTTTAATGATGAAAGTGGAAGCGGGAGACGTGAGGGAGTCCACAATAGAATGAAAGGATGTCATGAAACCTATTCTATTTGTTAAATATGTATCTGTAAAAAATCTTAATAAAAATTTTTATAAAAAAAAAATAGAGTTAGGGTTAGGGTTAGGGTTAGGGTTAGGGTTAGGGTTAGGGTTAGGGTTAGGGTTCGGGTTAGGGTTCGGGTTCGGGTTAGGGTTAGGGTCAGGGTGAATGAACACCGCAAGAACAATCCAAGATTAGGGTTAGGGTTAGGGTTAGGGTTAGGGTTAGGGTTAGGGTTAGGGTTAGGGTTAGGGTTAGGGTTAGGGTTAGGGTTAGGATGAATGAACACTACAAGAACAATCCAAGATTAGGGTTAGGGTTAGGGTTAGGGTTAGGGTTAGGGTTAGGGTTAGGGTTAGGGTTAGGGTTAGGGTTTGGGTTAGGGTTAGGGTTAGGGTGAATGAACACCACAAGAACAATGCAAGATTAGGGTTAGGGTTAGGGTTAGGGTTAGGGTTAGGGTTAGGGTGAATGAACATAGCAAGAACAATCCAAGAATAGGGTTAGGGTTAGGGTTAGGGTTAGGATGAATGAACACCGCAAGAACAATCCAAGATTAGGGTTAGGGTTAGGGTTAGGGTTAGGGTTAGGGTTAGGGTTAGGGTTAGGGTTAGGGTTAGGGTTAGGGTGAATGAACACCACAAAAACAATCCAAGATTAGGGTTAGGGTTAGGGTTAGGGTTAGGGTTAGGGTTAGGGTTAGGGTTATGGTGAATGAACACCGCAAGAACAATCCAAGATTAGGGTTAGGGTTAGGGTTAGGGTTAGGGTTAGGGTTAGGGTTAGGGTGAATGAACAACACAAGAACAATCCAAGATTAGGGTTAGGGTTAGGGTTAGGGTTAGGGTTAGGGTTAGGGTTAGGGTTAGGGTAAGGGTTAGGATGAATGAACACCGCAAGAACAATCTAAGATTAGGGTTAGGGTTAGGGTTACGGTTAGGATGAATGAACACTACAAGAACAATCCAAGATTAGGGTTAGAGTTAGGGTTAGGGTTAGGGTTAGGGTTAGGGTTAGGGTTAGGGTTAGGGTTAGGGTTAGGGTGAATGAACACCGCAAGAACAATCCAAGATCAGGGTTAGGGTTAGGGTTAGGGTTAGGATGAATGAACACCACAAGAACAATCAAAGATTAGGGTTAGGGTTAGGGTTAGGGTTAGGGTTAGGGTTAGGGTTAGGGTTAGGGTTAGGGTTAGGGTGAATGAACACCGCAAGAACAATCCAAGATTAGGGTTAGGGTTAGGGTTAGTGTTAGGATGAATGAACACCACAAGAACAATCCAAGATTAGGGTTAGGGTTAGGGTTAGGGTTAGGGTTAGGGTTAGGGTTAGGGTGAATGAACACCGCAAGAACAATCCAAGAATAGGGATAGGGTTAGGGTTAGAGTTAGGGTTAGGGTTAGGGTTAGGGTTAGGGTTAGGGTTAGGGTGAATGAACACCGCAAGAACAATCCAAGAATAGG
This sequence comes from Podarcis melisellensis, assembly GCF_964234715.1. Classification (NCBI taxonomy): domain Eukaryota; kingdom Metazoa; phylum Chordata; class Lepidosauria; order Squamata; family Lacertidae; genus Podarcis; species Podarcis melisellensis. The sequence continues at coordinate 395,813 of NW_028113130.1, read as the reverse complement.
GTTAGGGTTAAGGTTAGGGTTAGGGTTAGGGTTAGGGTTAGGGTTAGGGTTAGGGTTAGGGTTAGTGTTAGTGTTAGTGTTAGTGTTAGTGTTAGGGTTAGGGTTAGGGTTAGGATTAGGGTTAGGGTTAGGGTTAGGGTGAATGAACACCGCAAAAACAATCCAAGAATAGGGTTAGGGTTAGGGTTAGGGTTAGGGTTAGGGTTAGGGTTAGGGTTAGGGTTAGGGTTAGGGTTAGGGTTAGGGTTAGGATGAATGAACACCACAAGAACAATCCAAGATTAGGGTTAGGGTTAGGGTTAGGGTTGGGGTTGGGGTTAGGGTTAGGGTTAGGGTTAGGGTTAGGGTTAGGGTTAGGGTTAGGGTTTGGGTCAGGGTTAGGATGAATGAACACCACAAGAACAATCCAAGATTAGGGTTAGGGTTAGGGTTAGGGTTAGGGATAGGGTGAATGAACAACGCAAGAACAATCCAAGATTAGGGTTAGGGTTAGGGTTAGGGTTAGGGTTAGGGTTAGGGTTAGGGTTAGGGTTAGGGTTAGGGTTAGGGTTAGGGTTAGGGTTAGGGTAGGGTTAGGGTTAGGGTTAGGGTGAATGAACACCGCAAGAACAATCCAAGATTAGGGTTAGGGTTAGGGTTAGGGTTAGGGTTAGGGTTAGGGTTAGGGTTAGGGTTAGGGTTAGGGTTAGGGTTAGGGTTAGGGTTAAGGTAAAGGTTAGGGTTAGGATTAGGGTTAGGGTTAGGGTTAGGGTTAGGGTTAGGGTTAGGATGAATGAACACCACAAGAACAATCCAAGATTAGGGTTAGGGTTAGGGTTAGGGTTAGGGTTAGGGTTAGGGTTAGGGTTAGGGTTAGGGTGAATGAACACCGCAAGAGCAATCCAAGATTAGGGTTTGGGTAAGGGTTAGGGTTAGGGTTAGGGTTAGGGTTACGGTTAGTTTTAGGGTTAGGGTTAGGGTTAGGGTTAGGGTTAGGGTTGGGGTTAGGGTTAGGGTTAGGGTTAGGATGAATGAACACCGCAAGAACAATCCAAGATTAGGGTTAGGGTTAGGGTTAGGGTTAGGGTTAGGGTTAGGGTTAGGGTTAGGGTTAGGGTTAGGATTAGGGTTAGGATGAATGAACACTACAAGAACAATCCAAGATTAGGGTTAGGGTTAGGGTTAGGGTTAGGGTTAGGGTTAGGGTTAGGGTTAGGGTTAGGGTTAGGGTTAGGGTTAGGGTTAGGGTTAGGGTGAATGAACACCACAAGAACAATGCAAGATTAGGGTTAGGGTTAGGGTTAGGGTTAGGGTTAGGGTTAGGGTTAGGGTTAGGGTGAATGAACACCGCAAGAACAATCCAAGAATAGGGTTAGGGTTAGGGTTAGGGTTAGGATGAATGAACACCGCAAGAACAATCCAAGATTAGGGTTAGGGTTAGGGTTAGGGTTAGGGTTAGGGTTAGGGTTAGGGTTAGGGTTAGGGTTAGGGTTAGGGTTAGGGTTAGGGTTAGGGTTAGGATGAATGAACACCACAAAAACAATCCAAGATTAGGGTTAGGGTTAGGGTTAGGGTTAGGGTTAGGGTGAATGAACACCGCAAGAACAATCCAAGATTAGGGTTAGGGTTAGGGTTAGGGTTAGGGTTAGGGTTAGGGTTAGGGTTAGGGTTAGGGTTAGGGTTAGGGTTAGGGTGAATGAACAACACAAGAACAATCCAAGATTAGGGTTAGGGTTAGGGTTAGGGTTAGGGTGAATGAACACCGCAAGAACAATCCAAGATTAGGGTTAGGGTTAGGGTTAGGGTTAGGGTTAGGGTTAGGGTTAGGGTTAGGGTTAGGGTTAGGGTTAGGGTTAGGATGAATGACACTACAAGAACAATCCAAGATTAGGGTTAGGGTTAGGGTTAGGGTTAGGGTTAGGGTTAGGGTTAGGGTTAGGGTTAGGGTTAGGGTTAGGGTTAGGGTTAGGGTTAGGGTTAGGGTGAATGAACACCACAAGAACAATGCAAGATTAGGGTTAGGGTTAGGGTTAGGGTTAGGGTTAGGGTTAGGGTTAGGGTTAGGGTTAGGGTGAATGAACACCGCAAGAACAATCCAAGAATAGGGTTAGGGTTAGGGTTAGGGTTAGGGTTAGGATGAATGAACACCGCAAGAACAATCCAAGATTAGGGTTAGGGTTAGGGTTAGGGTTAGGGTTAGGGTTAGGGTTAGGGTTAGGGTTAGGGTTAGGGTTAGGGTTAGGGTTAGGGTTAGGGTTAGGGTTAGGATGAATGAACACCACAAAAACAATCCAAGATTAGGGTTAGGGTTAGGGTTAGGGTTAGGGTTAGGGTTAGGGTGAATGAACACCGCAAGAACAATCCAAGATTAGGGTTAGGGTTAGGGTTAGGGTTAGGGTTAGGGTTAGGGTTAGGGTTAGGGTTAGGGTTAGGGTGAATGAACAACACAAGAACAATCCAAGATTAGGGTTAGGGTTAGGGTTAGGGTTAGGGTTAGGGTTAGGGTTAGGGTTAGGGTTAGGGTTAGGGTAAGGGTTAGGATGAATGAACACCGCAAGAACAATCTAAGATTAGGGTTAGGGTTACGGTTAGGATGAATAAACACTACAAGAACAATCCAAGATTAGGGTTAGAGTTAGGGTTAGGGTTAGGGTTAGGGTTAGGGTTAGGGTTAGGGTTCGGGTTAGGGTTAGGGTTAGGGTTAGGGTGAATGAACACCGCAAGAACAATCCACGATTAGGGTTAGGGTTAGGGTTAGGGTTAGGGTTAGGGTTAGGGTTAGGGTTAGGATGAATGAACACTACAAGAACAATACAAGATTAGGGTTAGGGTTAGGGTTAGGGTTAGGGTTAGGGTTAGGGTTAGGGTTAGGGTTAGGGTGAATGAACACCACAAGAACAATGCAAGATTAGGGTTAGGGTTAGGGTTAGGGTTAGGGTTAGGGTTAGGGTTAGGGTTTTGGTTAGGGTTAGGGTGAATGAACATAGCAAGAACAATCCAAGAATAGGGTTAGGGTTAGGGTTAGGGTTAGGATGAATGAACACCGCAAGAACAATCCAAGATTAGGGTTAGGGTTAGGGTTAGGGTTAGGGTTAGGGTTAGGGTTAGGGTTAGGGTTATGGTGAATGAACACCGCAAGAACAATCCAAGATTAGGGTTAGGGTTAGGGTTAGGGTTAGGGTTAGGGTTAGGGTTAGGGTTAGGGTTAGGGTTAGGGTTAGGGTGAATGAACACCGCAAGAACAATCCAAGATTAGGGTTAGGGTTAGGGTTAGGGTTAGGGTTAGGGTTAGGGTAAGGGTTAGGATGAATGAACACCGCAAGAACAATCCAAGATTAGGGTTAGGGTTAGGGTTAGGGTTAGGGTTAGGGTTAGGGTTAGGGTTAGGGTTAGGGTGAATGAACAACACAAGAACAATCCAAGATTAGGGTTAGGGTTAGGGTTAGGGTTAGGGTTAGGGTTAGGGTTAGGGTTAGGGTTAGGGTTAGGGTTAGGGTTAGGGTTAGGGTTAGGGTTAGGGTTAGGGTAAGGGTTAGGATGAATGAACACCGCAAGAACAATCCAAGATTAGGGTTAGAGTTAGGGTTAGGGTTAGGGTTAGGGTTAGGGTTAGGTTTAGGGTGAGGGTTAGGGTTAGGGTTAGGGTGAATGAACACCGCAAGAACAATGCAAGATCAGGGTTAGGGTTAGGGTTAGGGTTAGGGTTAGGATGAATGAACACCACAAGAACAATCAAAGATTAGGGTTAGGGTTAGGGTTAGGGTTAGGGTTAGGGTTAGGGTTAGGGTTAGGGTTAGGGTTAGGGTTAGGGTGAATGAACACCGCAAGAACAATCCAAGATTAGGGTTAGGGTTAGGGTTAGGGTTAGGGTTAGGGTTAGGATGAATGAACACCAGAAGAACAATCCAAGATTAGGGTTAGGGTTAGGGTTAGGGTTAGGGTTAGGGTTAGGGTTAGGGTGAATGAACACCGCAAGAACAATCCAAGAATAGGGATAGGGTTAGGGTTAGGGTTAGGGTTAGGGTTAGGGTTAGGGTTAGGGTTAGGGTTAGGGTTAGGGTGAATGAACACCGCAAGAACAATCCAAGAATAGGGTTAGGGTTAGGGTTAGGGTTAGGGTTAGGGTTAGGGTTAGGGTTAGGGTTAGGGTTAGGGTTAGGGTTAGTGTTAGTGTTAGTGTTAGTGTTAGTGTTAGGGTTAGGGTTAGGGTTAGGATTAGGGTTAGGGTTAGGGTTAGGGTGAATGAACACCGCAAGAACAATCCAAGAATAGGGTTAGGGTTAGGGTTAGGGTTAGGGTTAGGGTTAGGGTTAGGGTTAGGGTTAGGGTTAGGGTTAGGGTTAGGGTTAGGGTTAGGATGAATGAACACCACAAGAACAATCCAAGATTAGGGTTAGGGTTAGGGTTAGGGTTGGGGTTGGGGTTAGGGTTAGGGTTAGGGTTAGGGTTAGGGTTTGGGTTAGGGTTAGGATGAATGAACACCACAAGAACAATCCAAGATTAGGGTTAGGGTTAGGGTTAGGGTTAGGGTTAGGGTTAGGGTTAGGGTTAGGGTTAGGGTTAGGGTTAGGGTTAGGGTGAATGAACAACGCAAGAACAATCCAAGATTAGGGTTAGGGTTAGGGTTAGGGTTAGGGTTAGGGTTAGGGTTAGGGTTAGGGTTAGGGTTAGGGTTAGGGTTAGGGTTAGGGTAGGGTTAGGGTTAGGGTTAGGGTTAGGGTGAATGAACACCGCAAGAACAATCCAAGATTAGGGTTAGGGTTAGGGTTAGGGTTAGGGTTAGGGTTAGGGTTAGGGTTAAGGTAAAGGTTAGGGTTAGGATTAGGGTTAGGGTTAGGGTTAGGGTTAGGGTTAGGGTTAGGGTTAGGGTTAGGGTTAGGGTTAGGATGAATGAACACCACAAGAACAATCCAAGATTAGGGTTAGGGTTAGGGTTAAGGTTAGGGTTAGGGTTAGGGTTAGGGTTGGGGTTAGGGTTAGGGTTAGGGTTAGGGTTAGGGTTAGGGTTAGGGTTGGGGTTAGGGTTAGGGTTAGGGTTAGGGTTAGGGTTAGGGTTAGGGTTAGGATGAATGAACACCGCAAGAACAATCCAAGATTAGGGTTAGGGTTAGGGTTAGGGTTAGGGTTAGGGTTAGGGTTAGGGTTAGGGTTAGGGTGAATGAACACCGCATGAAATATCCAAGATTTGGGTTAGGGTTAGGGTTAGGGTTAGGGTTAGGGTTAAGGTTAGGGTTAGGGTTAGGGTTAGGGTTAGGGTTAGGGTTAGGGTTAGGGTTAGGGTTAGGGTGAATGAACACCGCAAGAGCAATCCAAGATTAGGGTTTGGGTAAGGGTTAGGGTTATGGTTAGGGTTAGGGTTAGGGTTAGTTTTAGGGTTAGGGTTAGGGTTAGGGTTAGGGTTAGGGTTAGGGTTAGGGTTAGGGTTGGGGTTAGGGTTAGGGTTAGGGTTAGGGTTAGGGTTAGGGTTAGGGTTAGGGTTAGGATGAATGAACACCGCAAGAACAATCCAAGATTAGGGTTAGGGTTAGGGTTAGGGTTAGGGTTAGGGTTAGGGTTAGGGTTAGGGTTAGGGTTAGGGTTAGGGTTAGGTTAGGGTTAGGGTTAGGGTTAGGGTTAGGGTTAGGGTTAGGGTTAGGGTTAGGGTTAGGGTTAGGGTTAGGGTTTGGGTCAGGGTTAGGAGGAATGAACACCACAAGAACAATCCAAGATAAGGGTTAGGGTTAGGGTTAGGGTTAGGGATAGGGTGAATGAACAACGCAAGAACAATCCAAGATTAGGGTTAGGGTTAGGGTTAGGGTTCGGGTTAGGGTTAGGGTTAGGGTTAGGGTTAGGGTTAGGGTTAGGGTTAGGGTTAGGGTTAGGGTTAGGGTTAGGGTTAGGGTTAGGGTTAGGGTTAGGGTGAATGAACACCGCAAGAACAATCCAAGATTAGGGTTAGGGTTAGGGTTAGGGTTAGGGTTAGGGTTAGGGTTAGGGTTAGGGTTAAGGTAAAGGTTAGGGTAGGATTAGGGTTAGGGTTAGGGTTAGGGTTAGGGTTAGGGTTAGGGTTAGGGTTAGGGTTAGGGTTAGGGTTAGGGTTAGGATGAATGAACACCACAAGAACAATCCAAGATTAGGGTTAGGGTTAGGGTTAGGGTTAGGGTGAATGAACACCGCAAGAGCAATCCAAGATTAGGGTTTGGGTAAGGGTTAGGGTTAGGGTTAGGGTTAGGGTTAGGGTTAGGGTTAGTTTTAGGGTTAGGGTTAGGGTTAGGGTTAGGGTTGGGGTTAGGGTTAGGGTTAGGGTTAGGATGAATGAACACCGCAAGAACAATCCAAGATTAGGGTTAGGGTTAGGGTTAGGGTTAGGGTTAGGGTTAGGGTTAGGGTTAGGGTTAGGGTTAGGGTTAGGGTTAGGATTAGGATTAGGATTAGGGTTAGGATGAATGAACACTACAAGAACAATCCAAGATTAGGGTTAGGGTTAGGGTTAGGGTTAGGGTTAGGGTTAGGGTTAGGGTTAGGGTTAGGGTTAGGGTTAGGGTGAATGAACACCACAAGAACAATGCAAGATTAGGGTTAGGGTTAGGGTTAGGGTTAGGGTTAGGGTTAGGGTGAATGAACACCGCAAGAACAATCCAAGAATAGGGTTAGGGTTAGGGTTAGGGTTAGGATGAATGAACACCGCAAGAACAATCCAAGATTAGGGTTAGGGTTAGGGTTAGGGTTAGGGTTAGGGTTAGGGTTAGGGTTAGGGTTAGGGTTAGGGTTAGGATGAATGAACACCACAAAAACAATCCAAGATTAGGGTTAGGGTTAGGGTTAGGGTTAGGGTTAGGGTTAGGGTGAATGAACACCGCAAGAACAATCCAAGATTAGGGTTAGGGTTAGGGTTAGGGTTAGGGTTAGGGTTAGGGTGAATGAACAACACAAGAACAATCCAAGATTAGGGTTAGGGTTAGGGTTAGGGTTAGGGTTAGGGTTAGGGTGAATGAACACCGCAAGAGCAATCCAAGATTAGGGTTTGGGTAAGGGTTAGGGTTAGGGTTAGGGTTAGGGTTAGGGTTAGGGTTAGTTTTAGGGTTAGGGTTAGGGTTAGGGTTAGGGTTAGGGTTGGGGTTAGGGTTAGGGTTAGGGTTAGGGTTAGGGTTAGGGTTAGGGTTAGGGTTAGGATGAATGAACACCGCAAGAACAATCCAAGATTAGGGTTAGGGTTAGGGTTAGGGTTAGGGTTAGGGTTAGGGTTAGGGTTAGGGTTAGGGTTAGGGTTAGGATGAATGACACTACAAGAACAATCCAAGATTAGGGTTAGGGTTAGGGTTAGGGTTAGGGTTAGGGTTAGGGTTAGGGTTAGGGTTAGGGTTAGGGTTAGGGTTAGGGTGAATGAACACCACAAGAACAATGCAAGATTAGGGTTAGGGTTAGGGTTAGGGTTAGGGTTAGGGTTAGGGTTAGGGTTAGGGTTAGGGTGAATGAACACCGCAAGAACAATCCAAGAATAGGGTTAGGGTTAGGGTTAGGGTTAGGGTTAGGATGAATGAACACCGCAAGAACAATCCAAGATTAGGGTTAGGGTTAGGGTTAGGGTTAGGGTTAGGGTTAGGGTTAGGGTTAGGGTTAGGGTTAGGGTTAGGGTTAGGGTTAGGATGAATGAACACCACAAAAACAATCCAAGATTAGGGTTAGGGTTAGGGTTAGGGTTAGGGTTACGGTTAGGGTGAATGAACACCGCAAGAACAATCCAAGATTAGGGTTAGGGTTAGGGTTAGGGTTAGGGTTAGGGTTAGGGTTAGGGTTAGGGTGAATGAACAACACAAGAACAATCCAAGATTAGGGTTAGGGTTAGGGTTAGGGCTAGGGTTAGGGTTAGGGTTAGGGTTAGGGTAAGGGTTAGGATGAATGAACACCGCAAGAACAATCTAAGATTAGGGTTAGGGTTACGGTTAGGATGAATGAACACTACAAGAACAATCCAAGATTAGGGTTAGAGTTAGGGTTAGGGTTCGGGTTAGGTTTAGGGTTAGGGTTAGGGTTAGGGTTAGGGTTAGGGTTAGGGTTCGGGTTCGGGTTCGGGTTCGGGTTCGGGTTAGGGTTAGGGTGAATGAACACCGCAAGAACAATCCACGATTAGGGTTAGGGTTAGGGTTAGGGTTAGGGTTAGGGTTAGGGTTAGGGTTAGGATGAATGAACACTACAAGAACAATCCAAGATTAGGGTTAGGGTTAGGGTTAGGGTTAGGGTTAGGGTTAGGGTTAGGGTTAGGGTTAGGGTTAGGGTTTGGGTTAGGGTTAGGGTGAATGAACACCACAAGAACAATGCAAGATTAGGGTTAGGGTTAGGGTTAGGGTTAGGGTTAGGGTTAGGGTTAGGGTTTTGGTTAGGGTTAGGGTGAATGAACATAGCAAGAACAATCCAAGAATAGGGTTAGGGTTAGGGTTAGGGTTAGGATGAATGAACACCGCAAGAACAATCCAAGATTAGGGTTAGGGTTAGGGTTAGGGTTAGGGTTAGGGTTAGGGTTAGGGTTAGGATGAATGAACACCACAAAAACAATCCAAGATTAGGGTTAGGGTTAGGGTTAGGGTTAGGGTTAGGGTTATGGTGAATGAACACCGCAAGAACAATCCAAGATTAGGGTTAGGGTTAGGGTTAGGGTTAGGGTTAGGGTTAGGGTTAGGGTTAGGGTTAGGGTTAGGGTTAGGGTGAATGAACAACACAAGAACAATCCAAGATTAGGGTTAGGGTTAGGGTTAGGGTTAGGGTTAGGGTTAGGGTTAGGGTTAGGGTTAGGGTTAGGGTGAATGAACACCGCAAGAACAATCCAAGATCAGGGTTAGGGTTAGGGTTAGGGTTAGGGTTAGGATGAATGAACACCACAAGAACAATCAAAGATTAGGGTTAGGGTTAGGGTTAGGGTTAGGGTTAGGGTTAGGGTTAGGGTTAGGGTTAGGGTGAATGAACACCGCAAGAACAATCCAAGATTAGGGTTAGGGTTAGGGTTAGGGTTAGTGTTAGGATGAATGAACACCAGAAGAACAATCCAAGATTAGGGTTAGGGTTAGGGTTAGGGTTAGGGTTAGGGTTAGGGTTAGGGTTAGGGTGAATGAACACCGCAAGAACAATCCAAGAATAGGGATAGGGTTAGGGTTAGGGTTAGGGTTAGGGTTAGGGTTAGGGTTAGGGTTAGGGTTAGGGTTAGGGTGAATGAACACCGCAAGAACAATCCAAGAATAGGGTTAGGGTTAGGGTTAGGGTTAGGGTTAGGATGAATGAACACCGCAAGAACAATCCAAGATTAGGGTTAGGGTTAGGGTTAGGGTTAGGGTTAGGGTTAGGGTTAGGGTTAGGGTTAGGGTTAGGGTTAGGGTTAGGGTTAGGGTTAGGATGAATGAACACCACAAAAACAATCCAAGATTAGGGTTAGGGTTAGGGTTAGGGTTAGGGTTACGGTTAGGGTGAATGAACACCGCAAGAACAATCCAAGATTAGGGTTAGGGTTAGGGTTAGGGTTAGGGTTAGGGTTAGGGTTAGGGTTAGGGTTAGGGTTAGGGTTTTGGTTAGGGTTAGGGTGAATGAACATAGCAAGAACAATCCAAGAATAGGGTTAGGGTTAGGGTTAGGGTTAGGATGAATGAACACCGCAAGAACAATCCAAGATTAGGGTTAGGGTTAGGGTTAGGGTTAGGGTTAGGGTTAGGGTTAGGGTTAGGGTTAGGATGAATGAACACCACAAAAACAATCCAAGATTAGGGTTAGGGTTAGGGTTAGGGTTAGGGTTAGGGTTATGGTGAATGAACACCGCAAGAACAATCCAAGATTAGGGTTAGGGTTAGGGTTAGGGTTAGGGTTAGGGTTAGGGTTAGGGTTAGGGTTAGGGTTAGGGTGAATGAACAACACAAGAACAATCCAAGATTAGGGTTAGGGTTAGGGTTAGGGTTAGGGTTAGGGTTAGGGTTAGGGTTAGGGTTAGGGTTAGGGTTAGGGTTAGGGTTAGGGTGAATGAACACCGCAAGAACAATCCAAGATCAGGGTTAGGGTTAGGGTTAGGGTTAGGGTTAGGATGAATGAACACCACAAGAACAATCAAAGATTAGGGTTAGGGTTAGGGTTAGGGTTAGGGTTAGGGTTAGGGTTAGGGTGAATGAACACCGCAAGAACAATCCAAGATTAGGGTTAGGGTTAGGGTTAGGGTTAGTGTTAGGATGAATGAACACCAGAAGAACAATCCAAGATTAGGGTTAGGGTTAGGGTTAGGGTTAGGGTTAGGGTTAGGGTTAGGGTTAGGGTTAGGGTTAGGGTGAATGAACACCGCAAGAACAATCCAAGAATAGGGATAGGGTTAGGGTTAGGGTTAGGGTTAGGGTTAGGGTTAGGGTTAGGGTTAGGGTTAGGGTGAATGAACACCGCAAGAACAATCCAAGAATAGGGTTAGGGTTAGGGTTAGGGTTAGGGTTAGGATGAATGAACACCGCAAGAACAATCCAAGATTAGGGTTAGGGTTAGGGTTAGGGTTAGGGTTAGGGTTAGGGTTAGGGTTAGGGTTAGGGTTAGGGTTAGGGTTAGGGTTAGGATGAATGAACACCACAAAAACAATCCAAGATTAGGGTTAGGGTTAGGGTTAGGGTTAGGGTTACGGTTAGGGTAAATGAACACCGCAAGAACAATCCAAGATTAGGGTTAGGGTTAGGGTTAGGGTTAGGGTTAGGGTTAGGGTTAGGGTTAGGGTTAGGGTTAGGGTTAGGGTGAATGAACAACACAAGAACAATCCAAGATTAGGGTTAGGGTTAGGGTTAGGGCTAGGGTTAGGGTTAGGGTTAGGGTGAGGGTTAGGGTAAGGGTTAGGATGAATGAACACCGCAAGAACAATCTAAGATTAGGGTTAGGGTTAGGGTTACGGTTAGGATGAATGAACACTACAAGAACAATCCAAGATTAGGGTTAGAGTTAGGGTTAGGGTTAGGGTTAGGGTTAGGGTTAGGGTTAGGGTTAGGGTTCGGGTTCGGGTTCGGGTTAGGGTTAGGGTTAGGGTGAATGAACACCGCAAGAACAATCCACGATTAGGGTTAGGGTTAGGGTTAGGGTTAGGGTTAGGGTTAGGGTTAGGGTTAGGATGAATGAACACTACAAGAACAATCCAAGATTAGGGTTAGGGTTAGGGTTAGGGTTAGGGTTAGGGTTAGGGTTAGGGTTAGGGTTAGGGTTAGGGTTAGGGTTAGGGTGAATGAACACCACAAGAACAATGCAAGATTAGGGTTAGGGTTAGGGTTAGGGTTAGGGTTAGGGTTAGGGTTAGGGTTAGGGTTTTGGTTAGGGTTAGGGTGAATGAACATAGCAAGAACAATCCAAGAATAGGGTTAGGGTTAGGGTTAGGGTTAGGATGAATGAACACCGCAAGAACAATCCAAGATTAGGGTTAGGGTTAGGGTTAGGGTTAGGGTTAGGGTTAGGGTTAGGGTTAGGGTTAGGGTTAGGGTTAGGATGAATGAACACCACAAAAACAATCCAAGATTAGGGTTAGGGTTAGGGTTAGGGTTAGGGTTAGGGTTATGGTGAATGAACACCGCAAGAACAATCCAAGATTAGGGTTAGGGTTAGGGTTAGGGTTAGGGTTAGGGTTAGGGTTAGGGTTAGGGTTAGGGTTAGGGTTAGGGTTAGGGTTAGGGTTAGGGTTAGGGTGAATGAACAACACAAGAACAATCCAAGATTAGGGTTAGGGTTAGGGTTAGGGTTAGGGTTAGGGTTAGGGTTAGGGTTAGGGTTAGGGTTAGGGTTAGGGTTAGGGTTAGGGTAAGGGTTAGGATGAATGAACACCGCAAGAACAATCTAAGATTAGGGTTAGGGTTAGGGTTACGGTTAGGATGAATGAACACTACAAGAACAATCCAAGATTAGGGTTAGAGTTAGGGTTAGGGTTAGGGTTAGGGTTAGGGTTAGGGTTAGGGTTAGGGTTAGGGTTAGGGTTAGGGTTAGGGTTAGGGTTAGGGTGAATGAACACCGCAAGAACAATCCAAGATCAGGGTTAGGGTTAGGGTTAGGGTTAGGGTTAGGATGAATGAACACCACAAGAACAATCAAAGATTAGGGTTAGGGTTAGGGTTAGGGTTAGGGTTAGGGTTAGGGTTAGGGTTAGGGTTAGGGTTAGGGTTAGGGTTAGGGTTAGGGTGAATGAACACCGCAAGAACAATCCAAGATTAGGGTTAGGGTTAGGGTTAGGGTTAGTGTTAGGATGAATGAACACCAGAAGAACAATCCAAGATTAGGGTTAGGGTTAGGGTTAGGGTTAGGGTTAGGGTTAGGGTTAGGGTTAGGGTGAATGAACACCGCAAGAACAATCCAAGAATAGGGATAGGGTTAGGGTTAGGGTTAGGGTTAGGGTTAGGGTTAGGGTTAGGGTTAGGGTTAGGGTTAGGGTGAATGAACACCGCAAGAACAATCCAAGAATAGGGTTAGGGTTAGGGTTAGGGTTAGGGTTAGGGTTAGGGTTAGGGTTAGGGTTAGGGTTAGGGTTAGGGTTAGGGTTAGGGTTAGGGTTAGGGTTAGTGTTAGGGTTAGGGTTAGGGTTAGGATTAGGGTTAGGGTTAGGGTGAATGAACACCGCAAGAACAATCCAAGAATAGGGTTAGGGTTAGGGTTAGGGTTAGGGTTAGGGTTAGGGTTAGGGTTAGGGTTAGGATGAATGAACACCACAAGAACAATCCTAGATTAGGGTTAGGGTTAGGGTTAGGGTTGGGGTTGGGGTTAGGGTTAGGGTTAGGGTTAGGGTTAGGGTTAGGGTTAGGGTTAGGGTTAGGATGAATGAACACCACAAGAAAAATCCAAGATTAGGGTTAGGGTTAGGGTTAGGGTTAGGGTTAGGGTTAGGGTTAGGGTTAGGGTTAGGGTTAGGGTGAATGAACAACGCAAGAACAATCCAAGATTAGGGTTAGGGTTAGGGTTATGGTTAGGGTTAGGGTTAGGGTTAGGGTTAGGGTTAGGGTTAGGGTTAGGGTAGGGTTAGGGTTAGGGTTAGGGTTAGGGTGAATGAACACCGCAAGAACAATCCAAGATTAGGGTTAGGGTTAGGGTTAAGGTTAGGGTTAGGGTTAGGGTTAGGGTTAGGGTTAGGGTTAAGGTAAAGGTTAGGGTTAGGATTAGGGTTAGGGTTAGGGTTAGGGTTAGGGTTAGGGTTAGGGTTAGGATGAATGAACACCACAAGAACAATCCAAGATTAGGGTTAGGGTTAGGGTTAGGGTTAGGGTTAGGGTTAGGGTTAGGGTTAGGGTTAGGGTTGGGGTTAGGGTTAGGGTTAGGGTTAGGGTTAGGGTTAGGGTTAGGGTTAGGGTTAGGGTTGGGGTTAGGGTTAGGGTTAGGGTTAGGGTTAGGGTTAGGGTTAGGATGAATGAACACCGCAAGAACAATCCAAGATTAGGGTTAGGGTTAGGGTTAGGGTTAGGGTTAGGGTTAGGGTTAGGGTTAGGGTTAGGGTTAGGGTTAGGGTTAGGGTGAATGAACACCGCAAGAAATATCCAAGATTTGGGTTAGGGTTAGGGTTAGGGTTAGGATGAATGAACACTACAAGAACAATCCAAGATTAGGGTTAGGGTTAGGGTTAGGGTTAGGATTAGGGTTAGGATGAATGAACACTACAAGAACAATCCAAGATTAGGGTTAGGGTTAGGGTTAGGGTTAGGGTTAGGGTTAGGGTTAGGGTTAGGGTTAGGGTTAGGGTGAATGAACACCACAAGAACAATGCAAGATTAGGGTTAGGGTTAGGGTTAGGGTTAGGGTTAGGGTTAGGGTTAGGGTGAATGAACACCGCAAGAACAATCCAAGAATAGGGTTAGGGTTAGGGTTAGGGTTAGGATGAATGAACACCGCAAGAACAATCCAAGATTAGGGTTAGGGTTAGGGTTAGGGTTAGGGTTAGGGTTAGGGTTAGGGTTAGGGTTAGGATGAATGAACACCACAAAAACAATCCAAGATTAGGGTTAGGGTTAGGGTTAGGGTTAGGGTTAGGGTGAATGAACACCGCAAGAACAATCCAAGATTAGGGTTAGGGTTAGGGTTAGGGTTAGGGTTAGGGTTAGGGTTAGGGTGAATGAACAACACAAGAACAATCCAAGATTAGGGTTAGGGTTAGGGTTAGGGTTAGGGTTAGGGTTAGGGTGAATGAACACCGCAAGAGCAATCCAAGATTAGGGTTTGGGTAAGGGTTAGGGTTAGGGTTAGGGTTAGGGTTAGTTTTAGGGTTAGGGTTAGGGTTAGGGTTAGGGTTAGGGTTGGGGTTAGGGTTAGGGTTAGGGTTAGGGTTAGGGTTAGGGTTAGGGTTAGGGTTAGGGTTAGGATGAATGAACACCGCAAGAACAATCCAAGATTAGGGTTAGGGTTAGGGTTAGGGTTAGGGTTAGGGTTAGGGTTAGGGTTAGGGTTAGGGTTAGGGTTAGGGTTAGGATGAATGACACTACAAGAACAATCCAAGATTAGGGTTAGGGTTAGGGTTAGGGTTAGGGTTAGGGTTAGGGTGAATGAACACCACAAGAACAATGCAAGATTAGGGTTAGGGTTAGGGTTACGGTTAGGGTTAGGGTTAGGGTTAGGGTTAGGGTTAGGGTTAGGGTTAGGGTTAGGGTGAATGAACACCGCAAGAACAATGCAAGAATAGGGTTAGGGTTAGGGTTAGGGTTAGGGTTAGGATGAATGAACACCGCAAGAACAATCCAAGATTAGGGTTAGGGTTAGGGTTAGGGTTAGGGTTAGGGTTAGGGTTAGGGTTAGGATGAATGAACACCACAAAAACAATCCAAGATTAGGGTTAGGGTTAGGGTTAGGGTTAGGGTTACGGTTAGGGTGAATGAACACCGCAAGAACAATCCAAGATTAGGGTTAGGGTTAGGGTTAGGGTTAGGGTTAGGGTTAGGGTTAGGGTGAATGAACAACACAAGAACAATCCAAGATTAGGGTTAGGGTTAGGGTTAGGGTTAGGGCTAGGGTTAGGGTTAGGGTTAGGGTTAGGGTTAGGGTTAGGGTAAGGGTTAGGATGAATGAACACCGCAAGAACAATCTAAGATTAGGGTTAGGGTTAGGGTTACGGTTAGGATGAATGAACACTACAAGAACAATCCAAGATTAGGGTTAGAGTTAGGGTTAGGGTTAGGGTTAGGGTTAGGGTTAGGGTTAGGGTTAGGGTTAGGGTTAGGGTTCGGGTTCGGGTTAGGGTTAGGGTTTGGGTGAATGAACACCGCAAGAACAATCCACGATTAGGGTTAGGGTTAGGGTTAGGGTTAGGGTTAGGGTTAGGGTTAGGGTTAGGGTTAGGGTTAGGGTTAGGATGAATGAACACTACAAGAACAATCCAAGATTAGGGTTAGGGTTAGGGTTAGGGTTAGGGTTAGGGTTAGGGTTAGGGTTAGGGTTAGGGTTAGGGTTAGGGTTTGGGTTAGGGTGAATGAACACCACAAGAACAATGCAAGATTAGGGTTAGGGTTAGGGTTAGGGTTAGGGTTAGGGTTAGGGTTAGGGTTAGGGTTAGGGTTAGGGTTAGGGTTAGGGTTTTGGTTAGGGTTAGGGTGAATGAACATAGCAAGAACAATCCAAGAATAGGGTTAGGGTTAGGGTTAGGGTTAGGATGAATGAACACCGCAAGAACAATCCAAGATTAGGGTTATGGTTAGGGTTAGGGTTAGGGTTAGGGTTAGGGTTAGGGTTAGGGTTAGGGTTAGGGTTAGGATGAATGAACACCACAAAAACAATCCAAGATTAGGGTTAGGGTTAGGGTTAGGGTTAGGGTTATGGTGAATGAACACCGCAAGAACAATCCAAGATTAGGGTTAGGGTTAGGGTTAGGGTTAGGGTTAGGGTTAGGGTTAGGGTTAGGGT
>NW_028113130.1:360000-365000 GCF_964234715.1 Podarcis melisellensis | reverse complement strand
AGGGTTAGGGTTAGGGTTAGGGTTAGGGTTAGGGTTAGGGTTAGGGTTAGGGTGAATGAACACCACAAGAACAATGCAAGATTAGGGTTAGGGTTAGGGTTAGGGTTAGGGTTAGGGTTAGGGTTAGGGTTAGGGTGAATGAACACCGCAAGAACAATCCAAGAATAGGGTTAGGGTTAGGGTTAGGGTTAGGGTTAGGATGAATGAACACCGCAAGAACAATCCAAGATTAGGGTTAGGGTTAGGGTTAGGGTTAGGGTTAGGGTTAGGGTTAGGATGAATGAACACCACAAAAACAATCCAAGATTAGGGTTAGGGTTAGGGTTAGGGTTATGGTTAGGGTTAGGGTGAATGAACACCGCAAGAACAATCCAAGATTAGGGTTAGGGTTAGGGTTAGGGTTAGGGTTAGGGTTAGGGTTAGGGTTAGGGTTAGGGTTAGGGTTAGGGTTAGGGTTAGGGTTAGGGTTAGGGTGAATGAACAACACAAGAACAATCCAAGATTAGGGTTAGGGTTAGGGTTAGGGTTAGGGTTAGGGTTAGGGTTAGGGTTAGGGTGAATGAACACCGCAAGAGCAATCCAAGATTAGGGTTTGGGTAAGGGTTAGGGTTAGGGTTAGGGTTAGGGTTAGTTTTAGGGTTAGGGTTAGGGTTAGGGTTAGGGTTAGGGTTGGGGTTAGGGTTAGGGTTAGGGTTAGGGTTAGGGTTAGGGTTAGGGTTAGGGTTAGGGTTAGGATGAATGACACTACAAGAACAATCCAAGATTAGGGTTAGGGTTAGGGTTAGGGTTAGGGTTAGGGTTAGGGTTAGGGTTAGGGTTAGGGTTAGGGTGAATGAACACCGCAAGAACAATCCAAGAATAGGGTTAGGGTTAGGGTTAGGGTTAGGGTTAGGATGAATGAACACCGCAAGAACAATCCAAGATTAGGGTTAGGGTTAGGGTTAGGGTTAGGGTTAGGGTTAGGGTTAGGGTTAGGGTTAGGGTTAGGGTTAGGGTTAGGGTTAGGGTTAGGGTTAGGGTTAGGGTTAGGGTTAGGGTTAGGGTTAGGATGAATGAACACCACAAAAACAATCCAAGATTAGGGTTAGGGTTAGGGTTAGGGTTAGGGTTAGGGTGAATAAACACCGCAAGAACAATCCAAGATTAGGGTTAGGGTTAGGGTTAGGGTTAGGGTTAGGGTTAGGGTTAGGGTTAGGGTTAGGGTTAGGGTTAGGGTTAGGGTTAGGGTGAATGAACAACACAAGAATAATCCAAGATTAGGGTTAGGGTTAGGGTTAGGGTTACGGTTAGGATGAATGAACACTACAAGAACAATCCAAGATTAGGGTTAGAGTTAGGGTTAGGGTTAGGGTTAGGGTTAGGGTTAGGGTTAGGGTTAGGGTTAGGGTTGGGGTTAGGGTTAGGGTTAGGGTGAATGAACACCGCAAGAACAATCCACGATTAGGGTTAGGGTTAGGGTTAGGGTTAGGGTTAGGGTTAGGGTTAGGGTTCGGGTTAGGGTTAGGGTTAGGGTTAGGGTTAGGGTTAGGGTTAGGGTTAGGGTTAGGATGAATGAACACTACAAGAACAATCCAAGATTAGGGTTAGGGTTAGGGTTAGGGTTAGGGTTAGGGTTAGGGTTAGGGTTAGGGTTAGGGTAGGGTTAGGGTTAGGGTTAGGGTTAGGGTTTGGGTTAGGGTTAGGGTGAATGAACACCACAAGAACAATGCAAGATTAGGGTTAGGGTTAGGGTTAGGGTTAGGGTTAGGGTTAGGGTTAGGGTTAGGGTTAGGGTGAATGAACATAGCAAGAACAATCCAAGAATAGGGTTAGGGTTAGGGTTAGGGTTAGGATGAATGAACACCGCAAGAACAATCCAAGATTAGGGTTAGGGTTAGGGTTAGGGTTAGGGTTAGGGTTAGGGTTAGGGTTAGGGTTAGGGTTAGGGTTAGGATGAATGAACACCACAAAAACAATCCAAGATTAGGGTTAGGGTTAGGGTTAGGGTTAGGGTTAGGGTTATGGTGAATGAACACCGCAAGAACAATCCAAGATTAGGGTTAGGGTTAGGGTTAGGGTTAGGGTTAGGGTTAGGGTTAGGGTTAGGGATAGGGTTAGGGTTAGGGTTAGGGTGAATGAACAACACAAGAACAATCCAAGATTAGGGTTAGGGTTAGGGTTAGGGTTAGGGTTAGGGTTAGGGTTAGGGTTAGGGTAAGGGTTAGGATGAATGAACACCGCAAGAACAATCTAAGATTAGGGTTAGGGTTAGGGTTACGGTTAGGATGAATGAACACTACAAGAACAATCCAAGATTAGGGTTAGAGTTAGGGTTAGGGTTAGGGTTAGGGTTAGGGTTAGGGTTAGGGTTAGGGTGAATGAACACCGCAAGAACAATCCAAGATCAGGGTTAGGGTTAGGGTTAGGGTTAGGGTTAGGATGAATGAACACCACAAGAACAATCAAAGATTAGGGTTAGGGTTAGGGTTAGGGTTAGGGTTAGGGTTAGGGTTAGGGTTAGGGTTAGGGTTAGGGTTAGGGTTAGGGTGAATGAACACCGCAAGAACAATCCAAGATTAGGGTTAGGGTTAGGGTTAGGGTTAGGGTTAGGATGAATGAACACCAGAAGAACAATCCAAGATTAGGGTTAGGGTTAGGGTTAGGGTTAGGGTTGGGGTTAGGGTGAATGAACACCGCAAGAACAATCCAAGAATAGGGATAGGGTTAGGGTTAGGGTTAGGGTTAGGGTTAGGGTTAGGGTGAATGAACACCGCAAGAACAATCCAAGAATAGGGTTAGGGTTAGGGTTAGGGTTAGGGTTAGGGTTAGGGTTAGGGTTAGGGTTAGGGTTAGTGTTAGGGTTAGGGTTAGGGTTAGGGTTAGGGTTAGGATTAGGGTTAGGGTTAGGGTTAGGGTGAATGAACACCGCAAGAACAATCCAAGAATAGGGTTAGGGTTAGGGTTAGGGTTAGGGTTAGGGTTAGGGTTAGGGTTAGGGTTAGGGTTAGGGTTAGGGTTAGGGTTAGGGTTAGGATGAATGAACACCACAAGAACAATCCAAGATTAGGGTTAGGGTTAGGGTTAGGGTTGGGGTTGGGGTTAGGGTTAGGGTTAGGGTTAGGGTTAGGGTTAGGGTTAGGGTTAGAGTTAGGGTTTGGGTTAGGGTTAGGATGAATGAACACCACAAGAACAATCCAAGATTAGGGTTAGGGTTAGGGTTAGGGTTAGGGTTAGGGTTAGGGTTAGGGTTAGGGTGAATGAACAACGCAAGAACAATCCAAGATTAGGGTTAGGGTTAGGGTTAGGGTTAGGGTTAGGGTTAGGGTTAGGGTTAGGGTTAGGGTTAGGGTTAGGGTAGGGTTAGGGTTAGGGTTAGGGTTAGGGTGAATGAACACCGCAAGAACAATCCAAGATTAGGGTTAGGGTTAGGGTTAGGGTTAGGGTTAGGGTTAAGGTAAAGGTTAGGGTTAGGATTAGGGTTAGGGTTAGGGTTAGGGTTAGGGTTAGGGTTAGGGTTAGGGTTAGGATGAATGAACACCACAAGAACAATCCAAGATTAGGGTTAGGGTTAGGGTTAGGGTTAGGGTTAGGGTTAGGGTTAGGGTTAGGGTTAGGGTTAGGGTTGGGGTTAGGGTTAGGGTTAGGGTTAGGGTTAGGGTTAGGGTTGGGGTTAGGGTTAGGGTTAGGGTTAGGGTTAGGGTTAGGGTTAGGGTTAGGGTTAGGGTTAGGATGAATGAACACCGCAAGAACAATCCAAGATTAGGGTTAGGGTTAGGGTTAGGGTTAGGGTTAGGGTTAGGGTTAGGGTTAGGGTTAGGGTTAGGGTTAGGGTTAGGGTTAGGGTTAGGGTTAGGGTGAATGAACACCGCAAGAAATATCCAAGATTTGGGTTAGGGTTAGGGTTAGGGTTAGGGTTAGGGTTAGGGTTAAGGTTAGGGTTAGGGTTAGGGTTAGGGTTAGGGTTAGGGTTAGGGTTAGGGTGAATGAACACCGCAAGAGCAATCCAAGATTAGGGTTTGGGTAAGGGTTAGGGTTATGGTTAGGGTTAGGGTTAGGGTTAGGGTTAGTTTTAGGGTTAGGGTTAGGGTTAGGGTTAGGGTTAGGGTTAGGGTTGGGGTTAGGGTTAGGGTTAGGGTTAGGGTTAGGATGAATGAACACCGCAAGAACAATCCAAGATTAGGGTTAGGGTTAGGGTTAGGGTTAGGGTTAGGGTTAGGGTTAGGGTTAGGGTTAGGGTTAGGGTTAGGATTAGGGTTAGGGTTAGGATGAATGAACACTACAAGAACAATCCAAGATTAGGGTTAGGGTTAGGGTTAGGGTTAGGGTTAGGGTTAGGGTTAGGGTTAGGGTGAATGAACACCACAAGAACAATGCAAGATTAGGGTTAGGGTTAGGGTTAGGGTTAGGGTTAGGGTTAGGGTTAGGGTTAGGGTTAGGGTTAGGGTTAGGGTTAGGGTTAGGGTTAGGGTGAATGAACACCGCAAGAACAATCCAAGAATAGGGTTAGGGTTAGGGTTAGGGTTAGGGTTAGGATGAATGAACACCACAAAAACAATCCAAGATTAGGGTTAGGGTTAGGGTTAGGGTTAGGGTTAGGGTTAGGGTTAGGGTTAGGGTTAGGGTTAGGGTTAGGGTTAGGGTTAGGGTGAATGAACACCGCAAGAACAATCCAAGATTAGGGTTAGGGTTAGGGTTAGGGTTAGGGTTAGGGTTAGGGTTAGGGTTAGGGTTAGGGTTAGGGTTAGGGTTAGGGCTAGGGCTAGGGTTAGGGTTAGGGTTAGGGTTAGGGTTAGGGTGAATGAACAACACAAGAACAATCCAAGATTAGGGTTAGGGTTAGGGTTAGGGTTAGGGTTAGGGTTAGGGTTAGGGTTAGGGTTAGGGTAAGGGTTAGGATGAATGAACACCGCAAGAACAATCTAAGATTAGGGTTAGGGTTAGGGTTACGGTTAGGATGAATGAACACTACAAGAACAATCCAAGATTAGGGTTAGAGTTAGGGTTAGGGTTGGGTTAGGGTT
>NW_028113130.1:342500-355000 GCF_964234715.1 Podarcis melisellensis | reverse complement strand
AGGGTTAGGGTTAGGGTTAGGGTTAGGGTT
The DNA here is from genome assembly GCF_964234715.1 of Podarcis melisellensis. NCBI lineage: Eukaryota > Metazoa > Chordata > Lepidosauria > Squamata > Lacertidae > Podarcis > Podarcis melisellensis. The sequence continues at coordinate 354,970 of NW_028113130.1, read as the reverse complement.
AGTTTTAGGGTTAGGGTTAGGGTTAGGGTTAGGGTTAGGGTTAGGGTTAGGGTTAGGGTTAGGGTTGGGGTTAGGGTTAGGGTTAGGGTTAGGGTTAGGATGAATGAACACCGCAAGAACAATCCAAGATTAGGGTTAGGGTTAGGGTTAGGGTTAGGGTTAGGGTTAGGGTTAGGGTTAGGGTTAGGGTTAGGGTTAGGGTTAGGGTTAGGATTAGGGTTAGGGTTAGGATGAATGAACACTACAAGAACAATCCAAGATTAGGGTTAGGGTTAGGGTTAGGGTTAGGGTTAGGGTTAGGGTTAGGGTGAATGAACACCACAAGAACAATGCAAGATTAGGGTTAGGGTTAGGGTTAGGGTTAGGGTTAGGGTTAGGGTTAGGGTTAGGGTTAGGGTTAGGGTTAGGGTTAGGGTGAATGAACACCGCAAGAACAATCCAAGAATAGGGTTAGGGTTAGGGTTAGGGTTAGGGTTAGGATGAATGAACACCACAAAAACAATCCAAGATTAGGGTTAGGGTTAGGGTTAGGGTTAGGGTTAGGGTTAGGGTTAGGGTTAGGGTTAGGGTTAGGGTTAGGGTTAGGGTGAATGAACACCGCAAGAACAATCCAAGATTAGGGTTAGGGTTAGGGTTAGGGTTAGGGTTAGGGTTAGGGTTAGGGTTAGGGTTAGGGTTAGGGCTAGGGTTAGGGTTAGGGTTAGGGTTAGGGTTAGGGTGAATGAACAACACAAGAACAATCCAAGATTAGGGTTAGGGTTAGGGTTAGGGTTAGGGTTAGGGTTAGGGTTAGGGTTAGGGTTAGGGTTAGGGTAAGGGTTAGGATGAATGAACACCGCAAGAACAATCTAAGATTAGGGTTAGGGTTAGGGTTACGGTTAGGATGAATGAACACTACAAGAACAATCCAAGATTAGGGTTAGAGTTAGGGTTAGGGTTGGGTTAGGGTTAGGGTTAGTGTTAGGGTTAGGGTTAGGGTTAGGGTTAGGGTTAGGGTTAGGATGAATGAACACTACAAGAACAATCCAAGATTAGGGTTAGGGTTAGGGTTAGGGTTAGGGTTAGGGTTAGGGTTAGGGTTAGGATGAATGAACACCGCAAGAACAATCTAAGATTAGGGTTAGGGTTAGGGTTACGGTTAGGATGAATGAACACTACAAGAACAATCCAAGATTAGGGTTAGGGTTAGGGTTAGGGTTAGGGTTAGGGTTAGGGTTAGGGTAAGGGTTAGGATGAATGAACACCGCAAGAACAATCTAAGATTAGGGTTAGGGTTAGGGTTACGGTTAGGATGAATGAACACTACAAGAACAATCCAAGATTAGGGTTAGAGTTAGGGTTAGGGTTAGGGTTAGGGTTAGGGTTAGGGTTAGGGTTAGGGTGAATGAACACCGCAAGAACAATCCAAGATCAGGGTTAGGGTTAGGGTTAGGGTTAGGATGAATGAACACCACAAGAACAATCCAAGATTAGGGTTAGGGTTAGGGTTAGGGTTAGGGTTAGGGTTAGGGTGAATGAACACCGCAAGAACAATCCAAGAATAGGGATAGGGTTAGGGTTAGGGTTAGGGTTAGGGTTAGGGTTAGGGTTAGGGTGAATGAACACCGCAAGAACAATCCAAGAATAGGGTTAGGGTTAGGGTTAGGGTTAGGGTTAGGGTTAGGGTTAGGGTTAGGGTTAGGGTTAGGGTTAGTGTTAGTGTTAGGGTTAGGGTTAGGGTTAGGATTAGGGTTAGGGTTAGGGTTAGGGTTAGGGTGAATGAACACCGCAAGAACAATCCAAGAATAGGGTTAGGGTTAGGGTTAGGGTTAGGGTTAGGGTTAGGGTTAGGGTTAGGGTTAGGGTTAGGGTTAGGATGAATGAACACCACAAGAACAATCCAAGATTAGGGTTAGGGTTAGGGTTAGGGTTAGGGTTGGGGTTGGGGTTAGGGTTAGGGTTAGGGTTAGGGTTAGGGTTAGGGTTAGGGTTAGGGTTAGGGTTTGGGTTTGGGTTAGGGTTAGGATGAATGAACACCACAAGAACAATCCAAGATTAGGGTTAGGGTTAGGGTTAGGGTTAGGGTTAGGGTGAATGAACAACGCAAGAACAATCCAAGATTAGGGTTAGGGTTAGGGTTAGGGTTAGGGTTAGGGTTAGGGTTAGGGTTAGGGTTAGGGTTAGGGTTAGGGTTAGGGTTAGGGTAGGGTTAGGGTTAGGGTTAGGGTTAGGGTGAATGAACACCGCAAGAACAATCCAAGATTAGGGTTAGGGTTAGGGTTAGGGTTAGGGTTAGGGTTAAGGTAAAGGTTAGGGTTAGGATTAGGGTTAGGGTTAGGGTTAGGGTTAGGGTTAGGGTTAGGGTTAGGGTTAGGATGAATGAACACCACAAGAACAATCCAAGATTAGGGTTAGGGTTAGGGTTAGGGTTAGGGTTAGGGTTAGGGTTAGGGTTAGGGTTAGGGTTGGGGTTGGGGTTAGGGTTAGGGTTAGGGTTAGGGTTAGGGTTAGGGTTAGGGTTAGGGTTGGGGTTAGGGTTAGGGTTAGGGTTAGGGTTAGGGTTAGGGTTAGGGTTAGGGTTAGGGTTAGGGTTAGGATGAATGAACACCGCAAGAACAATCCAAGATTAGGGTTAGGGTTAGGGTTAGGGTTAGGGTTAGGGTTAGGGTTAGGGTTAGGGTTAGGGTTAGGGTTAGGGTTAGGGTTAGGGTGAATGAACACCGCAAGAAATATCCAAGATTTGGGTTAGGGTTAGGGTTAGGGTTAGGGTTAGGGTTAGGGTTAGGGTTAGGGTTGGGGTTAGGGTTAGGGTTAGGGTTAGGGTTAGGGTTAGGATGAATGAACACCGCAAGAACAATCCAAGATTAGGGTTAGTGTTAGTGTTAGTGTTAGGGTTAGGGTTAGGGTTAGGGTTAGGGTTAGGGTTAGGATTAGGGTTAGGGTTAGGATGAATGAACACTACATGAACAATCCAAGATTAGGGTTAGGGTTAGGGTTAGGGTTAGGGTTAGGGTTAGGGTTAGGGTTAGGGTTAGGGTTAGGGTGAATGAACACCACAAGAACAATGCAAGATTAGGGTTAGGGTTAGGGTTAGGGTTAGGGTTAGGGTTAGGGTTAGGGTTAGGGTGAATGAACACCGCAAGAACAATCCAAGAATAGGGTTAGGGTTAGGGTTAGTGTTAGGGTTAGGACGAATGAACACCGCAAGAACAATCCAAGATTAGGGTTAGGGTTAGGGTTAGGGTTAGGGTTAGGGTTAGGGTTAGGGTTAGGGTTAGGGTTAGGGTTAGGGTTAGGGTTAGGGTTAGGGTTAGGATGAATGAACACTACAAGAACAATCCAAGATTAGGGTTAGGGTTAGGGTTAGGGTTAGGGTTAGGGTTAGGGTTAGGGTTAGGGTTAGGGTTAGGGTTAGGGTAGGGTTAGGGTTAGGGTTAGGGTTAGGGTTTGGGTTAGGGTTAGGGTGAATGAACACCACAAGAACAATGCAAGATTAGGGTTAGGGTTAGGGTTAGGGTTAGGGTTAGGGTTAGGGTGAATGAACATAGCAAGAACAATCCAAGAATAGGGTTAGGGTTAGGGTTAGGGTTAGGATGAATGAACACCGCAAGAACAATCCAAGATTAGGGTTAGGGTTAGGGTTAGGGTTAGGGTTAGGGTTAGGGTTAGGGTTAGGGTTAGGGTTAGGGTTAGGATGAATGAACACCACAAAAACAATCCAAGATTAGGGTTAGGGTTAGGGTTAGGGTTAGGGTTAGGGTTATGGTGAATGAACACCGCAAGAACAATCCAAGATTAGGGTTAGGGTTAGGGTTAGGGTTAGGGTTAGGGTTAGGGTTAGGGTTAGGGATAGGGTTAGGGTTAGGGTTAGGGTGAATGAACAACACAAGAACAATCCAAGATTAGGGTTAGGGTTAGGGTTAGGGTTAGGGTTAGGGTTAGGGTTAGGGTTAGGGTAAGGGTTAGGATGAATGAACACCGCAAGAACAATCTAAGATTAGGGTTAGGGTTAGGGTTACGGTTAGGATGAATGAACACTACAAGAACAATCCAAGATTAGGGTTAGAGTTAGGGTTAGGGTTAGGGTTAGGGTTAGGGTTAGGGTTAGGGTTAGGGTGAATGAACACCGCAAGAACAATCCAAGATCAGGGTTAGGGTTAGGGTTAGGGTTAGGGTTAGGATGAATGAACACCACAAGAACAATCAAAGATTAGGGTTAGGGTTAGGGTTAGGGTTAGGGTTAGGGTTAGGGTTAGGGTTAGGGTTAGGGTTAGGGTTAGGGTGAATGAACACCGCAAGAACAATCCAAGATTAGGGTTAGGGTTAGGGTTAGGGTTAGTGTTAGGATGAATGAACACCAGAAGAACAATCCAAGATTAGGGTTAGGGTTAGGGTTAGGGTTAGGGTTGGGGTTAGGGTGAATGAACACCGCAAGAACAATCCAAGAATAGGGATAGGGTTAGGGTTAGGGTTAGGGTTAGGGTTAGGGTTAGGGTTAGGGTTAGGGTGAATGAACACCGCAAGAACAATCCAAGAATAGGGTTAGGGTTAGGGTTAGGGTTAGGGTTAGGGTTAGGGTTAGGGTTAGTGTTAGTGTTAGGGTTAGGGTTAGGGTTAGGATTAGGGTTAGGGTTAGGGTTAGGGTGAATGAACACCGCAAGAACAATCCAAGAATAGGGTTAGGGTTAGGGTTAGGGTTAGGGTTAGGGTTAGGGTTAGGGTTAGGGTTAGGGTTAGGATGAATGAACACCACAAGAACAATCCAAGATTAGGGTTAGGGTTAGGGTTAGGGTTGGGGTTGGGGTTAGGGTTAGGGTTAGGGTTAGGGTTAGGGTTAGGGTTAGGGTTAGAGTTAGGGTTTGGGTTAGGGTTAGGATGAATGAACACCACAAGAACAATCCAAGATTAGGGTTAGGGTTAGGGTTAGGGTTAGGGTTAGGGTTAGGGTTAGGGTTAGGGTGAATGAACAACGCAAGAACAATCCAAGATTAGGGTTAGGGTTAGGGTTAGGGTTAGGGTTAGGGTTAGGGTTAGGGTTAGGGTTAGGGTTAGGGTTAGGGTTAGGGTTAGGGTTAGGGTTAGGGTTAGAGTAGGGTTAGGGTTAGGGTTAGGGTTAGGGTGAATGAACACCGCAAGAACAATCCAAGATTAGGGTTAGGGTTAGGGTTAGGGTTAGGGTTAGGGTTAAGGTAAAGGTTAGGGTTAGGGTTAGGGTTAGGGTTAGGGTTAGGGTTAGGGTTAGGGTTAGGGTTAGGGTTAGGGTTAGGGTTAGGGTTAGGATGAATGAACACCACAAGAACAATCCAAGATTAGGGTTAGGGTTAGGGTTAGGGTTAGGGTTAGGGTTAGGGTTGGGGTTAGGGTTAGGGTTAGGGTTAGGGTTAGGGTTAGGGTTAGGGTTGGGGTTAGGGTTAGGGTTAGGGTTAGGGTTAGGGTTAGGGTTAGGGTTAGGGTTAGGATGAATGAACACCGCAAGAACAATCCAAGATTAGGGTTAGGGTTAGGGTTAGGGTTAGGGTTAGGGTTAGGGTTAGGGTTAGGGTTAGGGTGAATGAACACCGCAAGAAATATCCAAGATTTGGGTTAGGGTTAGGGTTAGGGTTAGGGTTAGGGTTAGGGTTAGGGTTAAGGTTAGGGTTAGGGTTAGGGTTAGGGTTAGGGTTAGGGTTAGGGTTAGGGTGAATGAACACCGCAAGAGCAATCCAAGATTAGGGTTTGGGTAAGGGTTAGGGTTATGGTTAGGGTTAGGGTTAGGGTTAGGGTTAGTTTTAGGGTTAGGGTTAGGGTTAGGGTTAGGGTTAGGGTTAGGGTTAGGGTTAGGGTTAGGGTTGGGGTTAGGGTTAGGGTTAGGGTTAGGGTTAGGATGAATGAACACCGCAAGAACAATCCAAGATTAGGGTTAGGGTTAGGGTTAGGGTTAGGGTTAGGGTTAGGGTTAGGGTTAGGGTTAGGGTTAGGGTTAGGATTAGGGTTAGGGTTAGGATGAATGAACACTACAAGAACAATCCAAGATTAGGGTTAGGGTTAGGGTTAGGGTTAGGGTTAGGGTTAGGGTTAGGGTTAGGGTTAGGGTGAATGAACACCACAAGAACAATGCAAGATTAGGGTTAGGGTTAGGGTTAGGGTTAGGGTTAGGGTTAGGGTTAGGGTTAGGGTTAGGGTTAGGGTGAATGAACACCGCAAGAACAATCCAAGAATAGGGTTAGGGTTAGGGTTAGGGTTAGGGTTAGGATGAATGAACACCACAAAAACAATCCAAGATTAGGGTTAGGGTTAGGGTTAGGGTTAGGGTTAGGGTTAGGGTTAGGGTTAGGGTTAGGGTTAGGGTTAGGGTTAGGGTTAGGGTTAGGGTGAATGAACACCGCAAGAACAATCCAAGATTAGGGTTAGGGTTAGGGTTAGGGTTAGGGTTAGGGTTAGGGTTAGGGTTAGGGTTAGGGCTAGGGTTAGGGTTAGGGTTAGGGTTAGGGTGAATGAACAACACAAGAACAATCCAAGATTAGGGTTAGGGTTAGGGTTAGGGTTAGGGTTAGGGTTAGGGTTAGGGTTAGGGTTAGGGTAAGGGTTAGGATGAATGAACACCGCAAGAACAATCTAAGATTAGGGTTAGGGTTAGGGTTACGGTTAGGATGAATGAACACTACAAGAACAATCCAAGATTAGGGTTAGAGTTAGGGTTAGGGTTGGGTTAGGGTTAGGGTTAGTGTTAGGGTTAGGGTTAGGGTTAGGGTTAGGGTTAGGGTTAGGGTTAGGGTTAGGGTTAGGGTTAGGGTTAGGGTTAGGGTTAGGATGAATGAACACTACAAGAACAATCCAAGATTAGGGTTAGGGTTAGGGTTAGGGTTAGGGTTAGGGTTAGGGTTAGGGTTAGGGTTAGGGTTAGGGTTAGGGTGAATGAACACCACAAGAACAATGCAAGATTAGGGTTAGGGTTAGGGTTAGGGTTAGGGTTAGGGTGAATGAACATAGCAAGAACAATCCAAGAATAGGGTTAGGGTTAGGGTTAGGGTTAGGATGAATGAACACCGCAAGAACAATCCAAGATTAGGGTTAGGGTTAGAGTTAGGGTTAGGGTTAGGGTTAGGGTTAGGGTTAGGGTTAGGGTTAGGGTTAGGATGAATGAACACCACAAAAACAATCCAAGATTAGGGTTAGGGTTAGGGTTAGGGTTAGGGTTATGGTGAATGAACACCGCAAGAACAATCCAAGATTAGGGTTAGGGTTAGGGTTAGGGTTAGGGTTAGGGTTAGGGATAGGGTGAATGAACAACACAAGAACAATCCAAGATTAGGGTTAGGGTTAGGGTTAGGGTTAGGGTTAGGGTTAGGGTTAGGGTTAGGGTTAGGGTTAGGGTTAGCGTTAGGGTTAGGGTTAGGGTTAGGGTAAGGGTTAGGATGAATGAACACCGCAAGAACAATCTAAGATTAGGGTTAGGGTTAGGGTTACGGTTAGGATGAATGAACACTACAAGAACAATCCAAGATTAGGGTTAGAGTTAGGGTTAGGGTTAGGGTTAGGGTTAGGGTTAGGGTTAGGGTTAGGGTTAGGGTGAATGAACACCGCAAGAACAATCCAAGATCAGGGTTAGGGTTAGGGTTAGGGTTAGGATGAATGAACACCACAAGAACAATCCAAGATTAGGGTTAGGGTTAGGGTTAGGGTTAGGGTTAGGGTTAGGGTGAATGAACACCGCAAGAACAATCCAAGAATAGGGATAGGGTTAGGGTTAGGGTTAGGGTTAGGGTTAGGGTTAGGGTTAGGGTGAATGAACACCGCAAGAACAATCCAAGAATAGGGTTAGGGTTAGGGTTAGGGTTAGGGTTAGGGTTAGGGTTAGGGTTAGGGTTAGGGTTAGGGTTAGGGTTAGTGTTAGGGTTAGGGTTAGGGTTAGGATTAGGGTTAGGGTTAGGGTTAGGGTGAATGAACACCGCAAGAACAATCCAAGAATAGGGTTAGGGTTAGGGTTAGGGTTAGGGTTAAGGTTAGGGTTAGGGTTAGGGTTAGGGTTAGGGTTAGGATGAATGAACACCACAAGAACAATCCAAGATTAGGGTTAGGGTTAGGGTTAGGGTTAGGGTTGGGGTTGGGGTTAGGGTTAGGGTTAGGGTTAGGGTTAGGGTTAGGGTTAGGGTTAGGGTTAGGGTTAGGGTTAGGGTTAGGGTTAGGGTTAGGGTTAGGGTTTGGGTTTGGGTTAGGGTTAGGATGAATGAACACCACAAGAACAATCCAAGATTAGGGTTAGGGTTAGGGTTAGGGTTAGGGTTAGGGTGAATGAACAACGCAAGAACAATCCAAGATTAGGGTTAGGGTTAGGGTTAGGGTTAGGGTTAGGGTTAGGGTTAGGGTTAGGGTTAGGGTTAGGGTTAGGGCTAGGGTTAGGGTTAGGGTTAGGGTAGGGTTAGGGTTAGGGTTAGGGTTAGGGTGAATGAACACCGCAAGAACAATCCAAGATTAGGGTTAGGGTTAGGGTTAGGGTTAGGGTTAAGGTAAAGGTTAGGGTTAGGATTAGGGTTAGGGTTAGGGTTAGGGTTAGGGTTAGGGTTAGGATGAATGAACACCACAAGAACAATCCAAGATTAGGGTTAGGGTTAGGGTTAGGGTTAGGGTTAGGGTTAGGGTTAGGGTTAGGGTTGGGGTTGGGGTTAGGGTTAGGGTTAGGGTTAGGGTTAGGGTTAGGGTTAGGGTTAGGGTTGGGGTTAGGGTTAGGGTTAGGGTTAGGGTTAGGGTTAGGGTTAGGGTTAGGGTTAGGATGAATGAACACCGCAAGAACAATCCAAGATTAGGGTTAGGGTTAGGGTTAGGGTTAGGGTTAGGGTTAGGGTTAGGGTTAGGGTTAGGGTTAGGGTTAGGGTTAGGGTTAGGGTTAGGGTGAATGAACACCGCAAGAAATATCCAAGATTTGGGTTAGGGTTAGGGTTAGGGTTAGGGTTAGGGTTAGGGTTAGGGTTAGGGTTAGGGTTAGGGTTGGGGTTAGGGTTAGGGTTAGGGTTAGGGTTAGGGTTAGGATGAATGAACACCGCAAGAACAATCCAAGATTAGGGTTAGTGTTAGTGTTAGTGTTAGTGTTAGGGTTAGGGTTAGGGTTAGGGTTAGGGTTAGGGTTAGGATTAGGGTTAGGGTTAGGATGAATGAACACTACATGAACAATCCAAGATTAGGGTTAGGGTTAGGGTTAGGGTTAGGGTTAGGGTTAGGGTTAGGGTTAGGGTTAGGGTTAGGGTGAATGAACACCACAAGAACAATGCAAGATTAGGGTTAGGGTTAGGGTTAGGGTTAGGGTTAGGGTTAGGGTTAGGGTTAGGGTTAGGGTGAATGAACACCGCAAGAACAATCCAAGAATAGGGTTAGGGTTAGGGTTAGTGTTAGGGTTAGGACGAATGAACACCGCAAGAACAATCCAAGATTAGGGTTAGGGTTAGGGTTAGGGTTAGGGTTAGGGTTAGGGTTAGGGTTAGGGTGAATGAACACCGCAAGAACAATCCAAGATTAGGGTTAGGGTTAGGGTTAGGGTTAGGGTTAGGGTTAGGGTTAGGGTTAGGGTTAGGGTTAGGGTTAGGGTTAGGGTTAGGGCTAGGGTTAGGGTTAGGGTTAGGGTTAGGGTTAGGGTGAATGAACAACACAAGAACAATCCAAGATTAGGGTTAGGGTTAGGGTTAGGGTTAGGGTTAGGGTTAGGGTTAGGGTTAGGGTTAGGGTTAGGGTTAGGGTAAGGGTTAGGATGAATGAACACCGCAAGAACAATCTAAGATTAGGGTTAGGGTTAGGGTTACGGTTAGGATGAATGAACACTACAAGAACAATCCAAGATTAGGGTTAGAGTTAGGGTTAGGGTTGGGTTAGGGTTAGGGTTAGTGTTAGGGTTAGGGTTAGGGTTAGGGTTAGGGTTAGGGTTAGGGTTAGGGTTAGGGTTAGGGTTAGGGTTAGGGTTAGGGTTAGGGTTAGGATGAATGAACACTACAAGAACAATCCAAGATTAGGGTTAGGGTTAGGGTTAGGGTTAGGGTTAGGGTTAGGGTTAGGGTTAGGGTTAGGGTGAATGAACACCACAAGAACAATGCAAGATTAGGGTTAGGGTTAGGGTTAGGGTTAGGGTTAGGGTGAATGAACATAGCAAGAACAATCCAAGAATAGGGTTAGGGTTAGGGTTAGGGTTAGGATGAATGAACACCGCAAGAACAATCCAAGATTAGGGTTAGGGTTAGAGTTAGGGTTAGGGTTAGGGTTAGGGTTAGGGTTAGGGTTAGGGTTAGGGTTAGGGTTAGGGTTAGGATGAATGAACACCACAAAAACAATCCAAGATTAGGGTTAGGGTTAGGGTTAGGGTTAGGGTTATGGTGAATGAACACCGCAAGAACAATCCAAGATTAGGGTTAGGGTTAGGGTTAGGGTTAGGGTTAGGGATAGGGTGAATGAACAACACAAGAACAATCCAAGATTAGGGTTAGGGTTAGGGTTAGGGTTAGGGTTAGGGTTAGGGTTAGGGTTAGCGTTAGGGTTAGGGTTAGGGTTAGGGTTAGGGTAAGGGTTAGGATGAATGAACACCGCAAGAACAATCTAAGATTAGGGTTAGGGTTAGGGTTACGGTTAGGATGAATGAACACTACAAGAACAATCCAAGATTAGGGTTAGAGTTAGGGTTAGGGTTAGGGTTAGGGTTAGGGTTAGGGTTAGGGTTAGGGTTAGGGTTAGGGTTAGGGTGAATGAACACCGCAAGAACAATCCAAGATCAGGGTTAGGGTTAGGGTTAGGGTTAGGATGAATGAACACCACAAGAACAATCCAAGATTAGGGTTAGGGTTAGGGTTAGGGTTAGGGTTAGGGTTAGGGTGAATGAACACCGCAAGAACAATCCAAGAATAGGGATAGGGTTAGGGTTAGGGTTAGGGTTAGGGTTAGGGTTAGGGTTAGGGTTAGGGTGAATGAACACCGCAAGAACAATCCAAGAATAGGGTTAGGGTTAGGGTTAGGGTTAGGGTTAGGGTTAGGGTTAGGGTTAGGGTTAGGGTTAGGGTTAGTGTTAGTGTTAGGGTTAGGGTTAGGGTTAGGGTTAGGATTAGGGTTAGGGTTAGGGTTAGGGTGAATGAACACCGCAAGAACAATCCAAGAATAGGGTTAGGGTTAGGGTTAGGGTTAGGGTTAGGGTTAGGGTTAGGGTTAGGGTTAGGGTTAGGGTTAGGGTTAGGATGAATGAACACCACAAGAACAATCCAAGATTAGGGTTAGGGTTAAGGTTAGGGTTAGGGTTGGGGTTGGGGTTAGGGTTAGGGTTAGGGTTAGGGTTAGGGTTAGGGTTAGGGTTAGGGTTAGGGTTAGGGTTTGGGTTTGGGTTAGGGTTAGGATGAATGAACACCACAAGAACAATCCAAGATTAGGGTTAGGGTTAGGGTTAGGGTTAGGGTTAGGGTGAATGAACAACGCAAGAACAATCCAAGATTAGGGTTAGGGTTAGGGTTAGGGTTAGGGTTAGGGTTAGGGTTAGGGTTAGGGTTAGGGTTAGGGTAGGGTTAGGGTTAGGGTTAGGGTTAGGGTGAATGAACACCGCAAGAACAATCCAAGATTAGGGTTAGGGTTAGGGTTAGGGTTAGGGTTAAGGTAAAGGTTAGGGTTAGGATTAGGGTTAGGGTTAGGGTTAGGGTTAGGGTTAGGGTTAGGGTTAGGATGAATGAACACCACAAGAACAATCCAAGATTAGGGTTAGGGTTAGGGTTAGGGTTAGGGTTAGGGTTAGGGTTAGGGTTAGGGTTGGGGTTGGGGTTAGGGTTAGGGTTAGGGTTAGGGTTAGGGTTAGGGTTAGGGTTAGGGTTGGGGTTAGGGTTAGGGTTAGGGTTAGGGTTAGGGTTAGGGTTAGGGTTAGGGTTAGGGTTAGGGTTAGGATGAATGAACACCGCAAGAACAATCCAAGATTAGGGTTAGGGTTAGGGTTAGGGTTAGGGTTAGGGTTAGGGTTAGGGTTAGGGTTAGGGTTAGGGTTAGGGTTAGGGTTAGGGTTAGGGTGAATGAACACCGCAAGAAATATCCAAGATTTGGGTTAGGGTTAGGGTTAGGGTTAGGGTTAGGGTTAGGGTTAGGGTTAGGGTTGGGGTTAGGGTTAGGGTTAGGGTTAGGGTTAGGGTTAGGATGAATGAACACCGCAAGAACAATCCAAGATTAGGGTTAGGGTTAGGGTTAGGGTTAGGGTTAGGGTTAGGGTTAGGGTTAGGGTTAGGGTTAGGGTTAGGGTTAGGGTTAGGGTTAGGGTGAATGAACACCGCAAGAAATATCCAAGATTTGGGTTAGGGTTAGGGTTAGGGTTAGGGTTAGGGTTAGGGTTTGGGTTAGGGTTAGGGTTGGGGTTAGGGTTAGGGTTAGGGTTAGGGTTAGGGTTAGGATGAATGAACACCGCAAGAACAATCCAAGATTAGGGTTAGTGTTAGTGTTAGTGTTAGGGTTAGGGTTAGGGTTAGGGTTAGGGTTAGGGTTAGGATTAGGGTTAGGGTTAGGATGAATGAACA
>NW_028113130.1:310000-312500 GCF_964234715.1 Podarcis melisellensis | reverse complement strand
AGGATTAGGGTTAGGGTTAGGGTTAGGGTTAGGGTTAGGGTTAGGATGAATGAACACCGCAAGAACAATCCAAGATTAGGGTTAGGGTTAGGGTTAGGGTTAGGGTTAGGGTTAGGGTTAGGGTTAGGGTTAGGGTTAGGGTGAATGAACACCGCAAGAACAATCCAAGAATAGGGTTAGGGTTAGGGTTAGGGTTAGGGTTAGGGTTAGGGTTAGGGTTAGGGTTAGGGTTAGGGTTAGGGTTAGGGTGAATGAACACCGCAAGAACAATCCAAGAATAGGGTTAGGGTTAGGGTTAGGGTTAGGGTTAGGGTTAGGGTTAGGGTTAGGGTTAGGATGAATGAACACCACAAGAACAATCCAAGAATAGGGTTAGGGTTAGGGTTAGGGTTAGGGTTAGGGTTAGGGTTAGGGTTAGGGTTAGGGTTGGGGTTAGGGTTAGGGTTAGGGTTAGGGTTAGGGTTAGGGTTAGGGTTAGGGTTAGGGTTAGGGTTAGGATGAATGAACACCGCAAGAACAATCCAAGATAAGGGTTAGGGTTAGGGTTAGGGTTAGGGTTAGGGTTAGGGGAAAGGGTTAGGGTTAGGGTTAGGGTTAGGGTTAGGGTAAGGGTTGGTTAGGGTTAGGGTTAGGGTTAGGGTTAGGGTTAGGGTTAGGGTTAGGGTTAGGATGAATGAACACCGCAAGAACAATCCAAGATTAGGGTTAGTGTTAGTGTTAGGGTTAGGGTTAGGGTTAGGGTTAGGGTTAGGGTTAGGATTAGGGTTAGGGTTAGGGTTAGGGTTAGGGGTACGGTTAGGGTGAATGAACACCGCAAGAACAATCCAAGAATAGGGTTAGGGTTAGGGTTAGGGTTAGGGTTAGGGTTAGGGTTAGGGTTAGGGTTAGGGTTAGGGTTAGGGTTAGGGTTAGGGTTAGGATGAATGAACACCGCAAGAACAATCCAAGATAAGGGTTAGTGTTAGTGTTAGTGTTAGTGTTAGGGTTAGGGTTAGGGTTAGAGTTAGGGTTAGGGTTAGGGTTAGGGTTAGGATGAATGAACACCGCAAGAACAATCCAAGATTAGGGTTAGGGTTAGGGTTAGGGTTAGGGTTAGGGTTAGGGTTAGGGTTAGGATGAATGAACACTACAAGAACAATCCAAGATAAGGGTTAGGGTTAGGGTTAGAGTTAGGGTTAGGGTTAGGGTTAGGGTTAGGGTTAGGGTTAGGGTTAGGGTTAGGGTTAGGGTAAGGGTTAGGGTGAATGAACACCGCAAGAACAATCCAAGAATAGGGTTAGGGTTAGGGTTAGGGTTAGGGTTAGGGTTAGGGTTAGGGTTAGGGTTAGGGTTAGGGTTAGGGTTAGGGTTAGGGTTAGGGTTAGGGTTAGAGTGAATGAACACCGGAAGAACAATCCAAGAATAGGGTTAGGGTTAGGGTTAGGGTTAGGGTTAGGGTTAGGGTTAGGGTTAGGGTTAGGGTTAGGGTTAGGGTTAGGGTTAGGTTAGGGTTAAGGTTAGGGTTAGGGTTAGGGTTAGGGTTAGGGTTAGGGTTAGGGTTAGGGTTAGGGTTAGGCTTAGAGTTAGGGTTAGGGTTAGGTTTAGGATGAATGAACACTACAAGAACAATCCAAGATTAGGGTTAGGGTTAGGGTTAGGGTTAGGGTTAGGGTTAGGGTTAGGGTGAATGAACACCGCAAGAGCAATCCAAGATTAGGGTTAGGGTTAGGATTAGGGTTAGGGTTAGGGTTAGGGTTAGGGTTAGGGTTAGGATGAATGAACACCGCAAGAACAATCCAAGATTAGGGTTAGGGTTAGGGTTAGGGTTAGGGTTAGGGTTAGGGTTAGGGTTAGGGTGAATGAACACCGCAAGAACAATCCAAGAATAGGGTTAGGGTTAGGGTTAGGGATAGGGTTAGGGTTAGGGTTAGGGTTAGGGTTAGGGTTAGGGTTAGGGTTAGGGTAAGGGTTAGGGTTAGGGTTAGGGTGAATGAACACCGCAAGAACAATCCAAGAATAGGGTTAGGGTTAGGGTTAGGGTTAGGGTTAGGGTTAGGGTTAGGGTTAGGGTTAGGGTTAGGGTTAGGGTTAGGGTTAGGGTTAGGGTTAGGGTTAGGGTTAGGATGAATGAACACCACAAGAACAATCCAAGAATAGGGTTAGGGTTAGGGTTAGGGTTAGGGCTAGGGCTAGGGTTAGGGTTAGGGTTAGGGTTAGGGTTAGGGTTAGGGTTAGGATGAATGAACACCGCAAGAACAATCCAAGATAAGGGTTAGGGTTAGGGTTAGGGTTAGGGTTGGGGTTAGGGTTAGGGTTAGGGTTAGGGTTAGGGTTAGGGTTAGGGTTAGGGTTAGGGTTAGGGTTAGGATGAATGAACACCGCAAGAACAATCCAAGATAAGGGTTAGGGTTAGGGTTAGGGTTAGGGTTAGGGTTAGGGTTAGGGTTAGGGTTAGGGTTAGGGTTAGGGTTAGGGTTAGGTTTAGGATGAATGAACACCGCAAGAACAATCCAAGATTAGG
>NW_028113130.1:227500-235000 GCF_964234715.1 Podarcis melisellensis | reverse complement strand
GTTAGGGTTAGGGTTAGGGTTAGGATGAATGAACACCGCAAGAACAATCCAAGATAAGGGTTAGGGTTAGGGTTAGGGTTAGGGTTAGGGTTAGGGTTAGGGTTAGGGTTAGGGTTAGAGTTAGGGTTAGGGTTAGGGTTAGGGTAAGGGTTAGGGTTAGGGTTAGGGTAAGGGTTAGGGTGAATGAACACCGCAAGAACAATCCAAGAATAGGGTTAGGGTTAGGGTTAGGGTTAGGGTTAGGGTTAGGGTTAGGGTTAGGGTTAGGGTTACGGTTAGGGTTAGGGTTAGGGTTAGAGTTAGGGTTAGGTTTAGGATGAATGAACACCGCAAGAACAATCCAAGATTAGGGTTAGGGTTAGGGTTAGGGTTAGGGTTAGGGTTAGGGTTAGGGTTAGAGTTAGGGTTAGGGTTAGGGTTAGGGTTAGGATGAATGAACACCGCAAGAACAATCCAAAATAAGGGTTAGGGTTAGGGTTAGGGTTAGGGTTAGGGTTAGGGTTAGGGTTAGGGTTAGGGTTAGGATGAATGAACACCGCAAGAACAATCCAAGATAAGGGTTAGGGTTAGGGTTAGGGTTAGGGTTAGGGTTAGGGTTAGGGTTAGGGTTAGGGTTAGAGTTAGGGTTAGGGTTAGGGTTAGGGTTAGGGTTAGGGTTAGGGTAAGGGTTAGGGTGAATGAACACCGCAAGAACAATCCAAGAATAGGGTTAGGGTTAGGGTTAGGGTTAGGGTTAGGGTTAGGGTTAGGGTTAGGGTTAGGGTTAGGGTTAGGGTTAGGGTTAGGGTTAGGGTTAGGGTTAGGGTTAGGGTTAGGATGAATGAACACCGCAAGAACAATCCAAGATAAGGGTTAGGGTTAGGGTTAGGGTTAGGGTTAGGGTTAGGGTTAGGGTTAGGGTTAGAGTTAGGGTTAGGTTTAGGATGAATGAACACCGCAAGAACAATCCAAGATTAGGGTTAGGGTTAGGGTTAGGGTTAGGGTTAGGGTTAGGGTTAGGGTTAGGGTTAGGGTTAGGGTTAGGGTTAGGATTAGGGTTAGGGTTAGGGTTAGGGTGAATGAACACCGCAAGAACAATCCAAGATTAAGGTTAGGGTTAGGATTAGGATTAGGGTTAGGGTTAGGGTTAGGGTTAGGGTTAGGGTTAGGGTTAGGGTTAGGATGAATGAACACCGCAAGAACAATCCGAGATTACGGTTAGGGTTAGGGTTAGGGTTAGGGTTAGGGTTAGGGTTAGGGTGAATGAACACCGCAAGAACAATCCAAGAATAGGGTTAGGGTTAGGGTTAGGGTTAGGGTTAGGGTTAGGGTTAGGGTTAGGATTAGGGTTAGGGTTAGGGTTAGGGTTAGGGTTAGGGTTAGGGTTAGGGAAAGGGTTAGGGTGAATGAACACCGCAAGAACAATACAAGAATAGGGTTAGGGTTAGGGTTAGGGTTAGGGTTAGGGTTAGGGTTAGGGTTAGGGTTAGGGTTAGGGTTAGGGTTAGGGTTAGGATGAATGAACACCACAAGAACAATCCAAGAATAGGGTTAGGGTTAGGGTTAGGGTTAGGGTTAGGGTTAGGGTTAGGATGAATGAACACCGCAAGAACAATCCAAGATAAGGGTTAGGGTTAGGGTTAGGGTTAGGGTTAGGGTTAGGGTTAGGGTTGGGGTTAGGGTTAGGGTTAGGGTTAGGGTTAGGGTTAGGGTTAGGGTGAGGATGAATGAACACCGCAAGAACAATCCAAGATAAGGGTTAGGGTTAGGGTTAGGGTTAGGGTTAGGGTTAGGGTTAGGGTTAGGGTTAGGGTTAGGGTTAGGGTTAGGGTTAGGTTTAGGATGAATGAACACCGCAAGAACAATCCAAGATTAGGGTTAGGGTTAGGCTTAGGGTTAGGGTTAGGGTTAGGGTTAGGGTTAGGGTTAGGGTTAGGCTTAGGCTTAGGCTTAGGCTTAGGCTTAGGGTTAGGGTTAGGATGAATGAACACTACAAGAACAATCCAAGATTAGGGTTAGGGTTAGGGTTAGGGTTAGGGTTAGGGTTAGGGTTAGGGTTAGGATGAATGAACACCGCAAGAACAATCCAAGATTAGGGTTAGGGTTAGGGTTAGGGTTAGGGTTAGGGTTAGGGTTAGGGTTAGGGTTAGGGTTAGGGTTAGGGTGAATGAACACCGCAAGAACAATCCAAGAATAGGGTTAGGGTTAGGGTTAGGGTTAGGGTTAGGGTGAATGAACACCGCAAGAACAATCCAAGAATAGGGTTAGGGTTAGGGTTAGGGTTAGGGTTAGGGTTAGGGTTAGGGTTAGGGTTAGGGTTAGGGTTAGGGTTAGGGTTAGGATGAATGAACACCGCAAGAACAATCCAAGATTAGGGTTAGGGTTAGGGTTAGGGTTAGGGTTAGGGTTAGGGTTAGGGTTAAGGTTAGGGTTAGGGTTAGGGTTAGGGTTAGGGTTAGGGTTAGGGTTAGGGTTAGGGTTAGGGTTAGGATGAATGAACACTACAAGAACAATCCAAGAATAGGGTTAGGGTTAGGGTTAGGGTTAGGGTTAGGATGAATGAACACCGCAAGAACAATCCAAGATAAGGGTTAGGGTTAGGGTTAGGGTTAGGGTTAGGGTTAGGGTTAGGGTTAGGGTTAGGGTTAGTGTTAGGGTTAGGGTTAGGGTTAGGGTTAGGGTTAAGGTTAGGGTTAGGGTTAGGGTGAATGAACACCGCAAGAACAATCCAAGAATAGGGTTAGGGTTAGGGTTAGGGTTAGGGTTAGGGTTAGGGTTAGGGTTAGGGTTAGGGTTAGGGTTAGGGTGAATGAACACCGCAAGAACAATCCAAGAATAGGGTTAGGGTTAGGGTTAGGGTTAGGGTTTGGGTTAGGGTTAGGGTTAGGGTTAGGGTTAGGATGAATGAACACCGCAAGAACAATCCAAAATAAGGGTTAGGGTTAGGGTTAGGGTTAGGGTTAGGGTTAGGGTTAGGGTTAGGGTTAGGGTTAGGATGAATGAACACCGCAAGAACAATCCAAGATAAGGGTTAGGGTTAGGGTTAGGGTTAGGGTTAGGGTTAGGGTTAGGGTTAGGGTTAGAGTTAGGGTTAGGGTTAGGGTTAGGGTTAGGGTTAGGGTTAGGGTTAGGGTTAGGGTAAGGGTTAGGGTGAATGAACACCGCAAGAACAATCCAAGAATAGGGTTAGGGTTAGTGTTAGGGTTAGGGTTAGGGTTAGGGTTAGGGTTAGGGTTAGGGTTACGGTTAGGGTTAGGGTTAGGGTTAGGGTTAGAGTGAATGAACACCGGAAGAACAATCCAAGAATAGGGTTAGGGTTAGGGTTAGGGTTAGGGTTAGGGTTAGGGTTAGGTTTATGGTTAGGGTTAGGGTTAGGGTTAGGGTTAGGGTTAGGGTTAGAGTTAGGGTTAGGTTTAGGATGAATGAACACCGCAAGAACAATCCAAGATTAGGGTTAGGGTTAGGGTTAGGGTTAGGGTTAGGGTTAGGGTTAGGGTTAGGGTTAGGGTTAGGATTAGGGTTAGGGTGAATGAACACCGCAAGAACAATCCAAGATTAAGGTTAGGGTTAGGATTAGGATTAGGGTTAGGGTTAGGGTTAGGGTTAGGATGAATGAACACCGCAAGAACAATCCGAGATTACGGTTAGGGTTAGGGTTAGGGTTAGGGTTAGGGTTAGGGTGAATGAACACCGCAAGAACAATCCAAGAATAGGGTTAGGGTTAGGGTTAGGGTTAGGGTTAGGGTTAGGATTAGGGTTAGGATGAATGAACACCGCAAGAACAATCCAAGATTAGGGTTAGGGTTAGGGTTAGGGTTAGGGTTAGGGTTAGGGTTAGGGTTAGGGTTAGGGTTAGGGTTAGGGTTAGGATTAGGGTTAGGGTTAGGGTTAGGGTGAATGAACACCGCAAGAACAATCCAAGATTAAGGTTAGGGTTAGGATTAGGATTAGGGTTAGGGTTAGGGTTAGGGTTAGGGTTTGGGTTAGGGTTAGGATGAATGAACACCGCAAGAACAATCCGAGATTACGGTTAGGGTTAGGGTTAGGGTTAGGGTTAGGGTTAGGGTTAGGGTGAATGAACACCGCAAGAACAATCCAAGAATAGGGTTAGGGTTAGGGTTAGGGTTAGGGTTAGGGTTAGGGTTAGGGTTAGGGTTAGGGTTAGGGTTAGGGTTAGGGTTAGGGTTAGGGTTAGGGAAAGGGTTAGGGTTAGGGTTAGGGTGAATGAACACCGCAAGAACAATACAAGAATAGGGTTAGGGTTAGGGTTAGGGTTAGGGTTAGGGTTAGGGTTAGGGTTAGGGTTAGGGTTAGGGTTAGGGTTAGGATGAATGAACACCACAAGAACAATCCAAGAATAGGGTTAGGGTTAGGGTTAGGGTTAGGGTTAGGGTTAGGGTTAGGGTTAGGGTTAGGATGAATGAACACCGCAAGAACAATCCAAGATAAGGGTTAGGGTTAGGGTTAGGGTTAGGGTTAGGGTTAGGGTTAGGGTTAGGGTTAGGGTTAGGGTTGGGGTTGGGGTTAGGGTTAGGGTTAGGGTTAGGGTTAGGGTTAGGATGAATGAACACCGCAAGAACAATCCAAGATAAGGGTTAGGGTTAGGGTTAGGGTTAGGGTTAGGGTTAGGGTTAGGGTTAGGGTTAGGGTTAGGGTTAGGGTTAGGGTTAGGGTTAGGGTTAGGGTTAGGGTTAGGTTTAGGATGAATGAACACCGCAAGAACAATCCAAGATTAGGGTTAGGGTTAGGGTTAGGGTTAGGGTTAGGGTTAGGGTTAGGGTTAGGGTTAGGGTTAGGGTTAGGCTTAGGCTTAGGCTTAGGCTTAGGCTTAGGGTTAGGGTTAGGGTTAGGATGAATGAACACTACAAGAACAATCCAAGATTAGGGTTAGGGTTAGGGTTAGGGTTAGGGTTAGGGTTAGGGTTAGGGTTAGGGTTAGGGTTAGGGTGAATGAACACCGCAAGAACAATCCAAGATTAGGGTTAGGGTTAGGGTTAGGGTTAGGGTTAGGGTTAGGGTTAGCGTTAGGGTGAATGAACACCGCAAGAACAATCCAAGAATAGGGTTAGGGTTAGGGTTAGGGTTAGGGTTAGGGTGAATGAACACCGCAAGAACAATCCAAGAATAGGGTTAGGGTTAGGGTTAGGGTTAGGGTTAGGGTTAGGGTTAGGGTTAGGGTTAGGGTTAGGGTTAGGGTTAGGATGAATGAACACCGCAAGAACAATCCAAGATTAGGGTTAGGGTTAGGGTTAGGGTTAGGGTTAGGGTTAAGGTTAGGGTTAGGGTTAGGGTTAGGGTTAGGGTTAGGGTTAGGGTTAGGGTTAGGATTAATGAACACTACAAGAACAATCCAAGAATAGGGTTAGGGTTAGGGTTAGGGTTAGGGTTAGGGTTAGGGTTAGGATGAATGAACACCGCAAGAACAATCCAAGATAAGGGTTAGGGTTAGGGTTAGGGTTAGGGTTAGGGTTAGGGTTAGGGTTAGGGTTAGGGTTAGGGTTAGGGTTAGGGTTAGGGTTAGGGTTAGGGTTAAGGTTAGGGTTAGGGTTAGGGTGAATGAACACCGCAAGAACAATCCAAGAATAGGGTTAGGGTTAGGGTTAGGGTTAGGGTTAGGGTTAGGATTAGGGTTAGGGTTAGGGTTAGGGTTAGGGTTAGGGTTAGGGTTAGGGTTAGGGTTAGGGTTAGGGTGAATGAACACCGCAAGAACAATCCAAGAATAGGGTTAGGGTTAGGGTTAGGGTTAGGGTTAGGGTTAGGGTTAGGGTTAGGGTTAGGGTTAGGGTTAGGGTTAGGATGAATGAACACCGCAAGAACAATCCAAAATAAGGGTTAGGGTTAGGGTTAGGGTTAGGCTTAGGGTTAGGGTTAGGGTTAGGGTTAGGGTTAGGGTTAGGATGAATGAACACCGCAAGAACAATCCAAGATAAGGGTTAGGGTTAGGGTTAGGGTTAGGGTTAGGGTTAGGGTTAGGGTTAGGGTTAGGGTTAGGGTTAGAGTTAGGGTTAGGGTTAGGGTTAGGGTAAGGGTTAGGGTTAGGGTTAGGGTAAGGGTTAGGGTGAATGAACACCGCAAGAACAATCCAAGAATAGGGTTAGGGTTAGGGTTAGGGTTAGGGTTAGGGTTAGGGTTAGGGTTAGGGTTAGGGTTAGGGTTACGGTTAGGGTTAGGGTTAGGGTTAGAGTTAGGGTTAGGTTTAGGATGAATGAACACCGCAAGAACAATCCAAGATTAGGGTTAGGGTTAGGGTTAGGGTTAGGGTTAGGGTTAGGGTTAGGGTTAGGGTTAGGGTTAGGATTAGGGTTAGGGTGAATGAACACCGCAAGAACAATCCAAGATTAAGGTTAGGGTTAGGATTAGGATTAGGGTTAGGGTTAGGGTTAGGATGAATGAACACCGCAAGAACAATCCGAGATTACGGTTAGGGTTAGGGTTAGGGTTAGGGTTAGGGTTAGGGTGAATGAACACCGCAAGAACAATCCAAGAATAGGGTTAGGGTTAGGGTTAGGGTTAGGGTTAGGGTTAGGGTTAGGATTAGGGTTAGGGTTAGGGTTAGGGTTAGGGTTAGGGTTAGGGTTAGGGTTAGGGTTAGGGTTAGGGTTAGGGAAAGGGTTAGGGTTAGGGTTAGGGTTAGGGTGAATGAACACCGCAAGAACAATCCAAGAATAGGGTTAGGGTTAGGGTTAGGGTTAGGGTTAGGGTTAGGGTTAGGGTTAGGATGAATGAACACCACAAGAACAATCCAAGAATAGGGTTAGGGTTAGGGTTAGGGTTAGGGTTAGGGTTAGGGTTAGGATGAATGAACACCGCAAGAACAATCCAAGATAAGGGTTAGGGTTAGGGTTAGGGTTAGGGTTAGGGTTAGGGTTAGGGTTAGGGTTAGGGTTGGGGTTAGGGTTAGGGTTAGGGTTAGGGTTAGGATGAATGAACACCGCAAGAACAATCCAAGATAAGGGTTAGGGTTAGGGTTAGGGTTAGGGTTAGGGTTAGGGTTAGGGTTAGGGTTAGGGTTAGGGTTAGGGTTAGGGTTATGGTTAGGGTTAGTATGAATGAACACCGCAAGAACAATCCAAGATTAGGGTTAGGGTTAGGGTTAGGGTTAGGGTTAGGGTTAGGGTTAGGGTTAGGGTTAGGGTGAATGAACACCGCAAGAACAATCCAAGATTAGGGTTAGGGTTAGGGTTAGGGTTAGGGTTAGGGTTAGGATGAATGAACACTACAAGAACATTCCAAGAATAGGGTTAGGGTTAGGGTTAGGGTTAGGGTTAGGGTTAGGGTTAGGGTTAGGGTTAGGGTTAGGGTTAGGGTTAGGGTTAGGATGAATGAACACCGCAAGAACAATCCAAGATTAGGGTTAGGGTTAGGGTTAGGGTTAGGGTTAGGGTTAGGGTTAGGGTTAGGGTTAGGGTTAGGATGAATGAACACTACAAGAACAATCCAAGGTTAGGGTTAGGGTTAGGGTAAGGGTTAGGGTTAGGGTTAGGGTTAGGGTGAATGAACACCGCAAGAACAATCCAAGAT
>NW_028113130.1:217500-222500 GCF_964234715.1 Podarcis melisellensis | reverse complement strand
GTTGGGGTTAGGGTTAGGGTTAGGGTTAGGGTTAGGGTTAGGGTTAGGGTTAGGGTTAGGGTTAGGATGAATGAACACCGCAAGAACATTCCAAGATAAGGGTTAGGGTTAGGGTTAGGGTTAGGGTTAGGGTTAGGGTTAGGGTTAGGGTTAGGGTTAGGGTTAGGGTTAGGGTTAGGGTTAGGGTTAGGGTTAGGGTTAGGATGAATGAACACCGCAAGAACAATCCAAGATTAGGGTTAGGGTTAGGGTTAGGGTTAGGGTTAGGGTTAAGGTTAAGGTTAGGGTTAGGGTTAGGGTTAGGGTTAGGGTTAGGGTTAGGGTTAGGGTTAGGGTTAGGATGAATGAACACTACAAGAACAATCCAAGAATAGGGTTAGGGTTAGGGTTAGGGTTAGGGTTAGGGTTAGGGTTAGGGTTAGGGTTAGGGTTAGGGTTAGGGTTAGGATGAATGAACACCGCAAGAACAATCCAAGATTAGGGTTAGGGTTAGGGTTAGGGTTAGGGTTAGGGTTAGGGTTAGGGTTAGGGTTAGTGTTAGGATGAATGAACACTACAAGAACAATCCAAGGTTAGGGTTAGGGTTAGGGTTAGGGTTAGGGTTAGGGTTAGGGTTAGGGTGAATGAACACCGCAAGAACAATCCAAGATTAGGGTTAGGGTTAGGGTTAGGGTTAGGGTTAGGGTTAGGGTTAGGGTTAGGGTTAGGGTTAGGGTTAGGGTTAGGATGAATGAACACCGCAAGAACAATCCAAGATTACGGTTAGGGTTAGGGTTATGGTTAGGGTTAGGGTTAGGGTTAGGGTTAGGGTTAGGGTTAGGGTTAGGGTTAGGGTTAGTATGAATGAACACTACAAGAACAATCCAAGATTAGGGTTAGGGTTAGGGTTAGGGTTAGGGTTAGGGTTAGGATGAATGAACACCGCAAGAACAATCCAAGATTAGGGTTAGGGTTAGGGTTAGGGTTAGGGTTAGGGTTAGGGTTAGGGTTAGGGTTAGGGTTAGGGTGAATGAACACCGCAAGAACAATCCAAGAATAGGGTTAGGGTTAGGGTTAGGGTTAGGGTTAGGGTTAGGGTGAATGAACACCGCAAGAACAATCCAAGAATAGGGTTAGGGTTAGGGTTAGGGTTAGGATGAATGAACACCGCAAGAACAATCCAAGATTAGGGTTAGGGTTAGGGTTAGGGTTAGGGTTAGGGTTAGGGTTAGGGTTAGGGTTAGGGTTAGGGTTAGGGTTAGGATGAATGAACACCGCAAGAACAATCCAAGATTAGGGTTAGGGTTAGGGTTAGGGTTAGGGTTAGGGTTAGGGTTAGGGTTAGGGTTAGGGTTAGGGTTAGGGTTAGGGTTAGGATGAATGAACACTACAAGAACAATCCAAGATTAGGGTTAGGGTTAGGGTTAGGGTTAGGGTTAGGGTTAGGGTTAGGGTTAGGGTTAGGGTTAGGATGAATGAACACCGCAAGAACAATCCAAGATTAGGGTTAGGGTTAGGGTTCGGGTTAGGGTTAGGGTTAGGGTTAGGGTTAGGGTTAGGGTTAGGGTTAGGATGAATGAACACTACAAGAACAATCCAAGGTTAGGGTTAGGGTTAGGGTTAGGGTTAGGGTTAGGGTTAGGGTGAATGAACACCGCAAGAACAATCCAAGATTAGGGTTAGGGTTAGGGTTAGGGTTAGGGTTAGGGTTAGGGTTA
Organism: Podarcis melisellensis; assembly: GCF_964234715.1. Lineage (NCBI taxonomy): Eukaryota > Metazoa > Chordata > Lepidosauria > Squamata > Lacertidae > Podarcis > Podarcis melisellensis. The sequence goes on along the minus strand of NW_028113130.1, from coordinate 220,803 downwards.
GGGTTAGGGTTAGGGTTAGGATGAATGAACACCACAAGGACAATCCAAGATTAGGGTTAGGGTTAGGGTTAGGGTTAGGGTTAGGGTTAGGGTTAGGGTTAGGGTTAGGGTGAATGAACACCGCAAGAACAATCCAAGAATAGGGTTAGGGTTAGGGTTAGGGTTAGGGTTAGGGTTAGGGTTAGGGTTAGGGTTAGGGTTAGGGTTAGGATTAGGGTTAGGGTTAGGCTTAGGGTTAGGGTTAGGGTTAGGGTGAATGAACACCGCAAGAACAATCCAAGATTAGGGTTAGGGTTAGGGTTAGGGTTAGGGTTAGGGTTAGGGTTAGGGTTAGGGTTAGGGTTAGGGTTAGGATGAATGAACACCGCAAGAACAATCCAAGATAAGGGTTAGGGTTAGTGTTAGTGTTAGTGTTAGGGTTAGGGTTAGGGTTAGGGTTAGGGTTAGGGTTAGGTTTAGGATTTATGAACACCGCAAGAACAATCCAAGATTAGGGTTAGGGTTAGGGTTAGGGTTAGGATGAATGAACACTACAAGAACAATCCAAGATAAGGGTTAGGGTTAGGGTTAGGGTTAGGGTTAGGGTTAGGGTTAGGGTTAGGGTTAGGGTTAGGGTTAGAGTTAGGGTTAGGGTTAGGGTTAGGGTTAGGGTTAGGGTTAGGGTTAGGGTTAGGGTTAGGGTTAGGGTAAGGGTTAGGGTGAATGAACACCGCAAGAACAATCCAAGAATAGGGTTAGGGTTAGGGTTAGGGTTAGGGTTAGGGTTAGGGTTAGGGTTAGGGTTAGGGTTAGGGTTAGGGTTAGGGTTAGGGTTAGGGTTAGAGTGAATGAACACCGGAAGAACAATCCAAGAATAGGGTTAGGGTTAGGGTTAGGGTTAGGGTTAGGGTTAGGGTTAGGGTTAGGGTTAGGGTTAGAATTAGGGTTAGGGTTAGGGTTAGGGTTAGGTTTAGGATGAATGAACACCGCAAGAACAATCCTAGATTAGGGTTAGGGTTAGGGTTAGGATGAATGAACACTACAAGAACAATCCAAGATTAGGGTTAGGGTTAGGGTTAGGGTTAGGGTTAGGGTTAGGGTTAGGGTTAGGGTTAGGGTTAGGGTGAATGAACACCGCAAGAACAATCCAAGATTAAGGTTAGGGTTAGGATTAGGATTAGGGTTAGGGTTACGGTTAGGGTTAGGGTTAGGGTTAGGGTTAGGGTTAAGATGAATGAACACCGCAAGAACAATCCAAGATTACTGTTAGGGTTAGGGTTAGGGTTAGGGTGAATGAACACCGCAAGAACAATCCAAGAATAGGGTTAGGGTTAGGGTTAGGGTTAGGGTTAGGGTTAGGGTTAGGGTTAGGATGAATGAACACCGCAAGAACAATCCAAGATAAGGGTTAGTGTTAGTGTTAGTGTTAGTGTTAGTGTTAGTGTTAGGGTTAGGGTTAGGGTTAGGGTTAGGGTTAGGTTTAGGATTTATGAACACCGCAAGAACAATCCAAGATTAGGGTTAGGGTTAGGGTTAGGGTTAGGATGAATGAACACTACAAGAACAATCCAAGATAAGGGTTAGGGTTAGGGTTAGGGTTAGGGTTAGGGTTAGGGTTAGGGTTAGGGTTAGGGTTAGAGTTAGGGTTAGGGTTAGGGTTAGGGTTAGGGTTAGGGTTAGGGTTAGGGTTAGGGTTAGGGTAAGGGTTAGGGTGAATGAACACCGCAAGAACAATCCAAGAATAGGGTTAGGGTTAGGGTTAGGGTTAGGGTTAGGGTTAGGGTTAGGGTTAGGGTTAGGGTTAGGGTGAATGAACACCGGAAGAACAATCCAAGAATAGGGTTAGGGTTAGGGTTAGGGTTAGGGTTAGGGTTAGGGTTAGGGTTAGGGTTAGGGTTAGGGTTAGAATTAGGGTTAGGGTTAGGGTTAGGGTTAGGGTTAGGTTTAGGATGAATGAACACCGCAAGAACAATCCAAGATTAGGGTTAGGGTTAGGGTTAGGATGAATGAACACTACAAGAACAATCCAAGATTAGGGTTAGGGTTAGGGTTAGGGTTAGGGTTAGGGTTAGGGTTAGGGTTAGGGTTAGGGTTAGGGTTAGGTTTAGGATTTATGAACACCGCAAGAACAATCCAAGATTAGGGTTAGGGTTAGGGTTAGGGTTAGGGTTGGGGTTAGGGTTAGGGTTAGGGTTAGGGTTAGGGTTAGGGTTAGGGTTAGGGTTAGGGTTAGGGTTAGGGTTAGGGTGAATGAACACCGCAAGAACAATCCAAGATTAAGGTTAGGGTTAGGATTAGGATTAGGGTTAGGGTTAGGGTTAGGGTTAGGGTTAGGGTTAGGGTTAGGGTTAAGATGAATGAACACCGCAAGAACAATCCAAGATTACTGTTAGGGTTAGGGTTAGGGTTAGGGTGAATGAACACCGCAAGAACAATCCAAGAATAGGGTTAGGGTTAGGGTTAGGGTTAGGGTTAGGGTTAGGGTTAGGGTTAGGGTTAGGGTTAGGGTTAGGGTTAGGGTTAGGGTTAGGATGAATGAACACCGCAAGAACAATCCAAGATAAGGGTTAGTGTTAGTGTTAGTGTTAGTGTTAGGGTTAGGGTTAGGGTTAGGGTTAGGGTTAGGGTTAGGGTTAGGGTTAGGGTTAGGTTTAGGATTTATGAACACCGCAAGAACAATCCAAGATTAGGGTTAGGGTTAGGGTTAGGGTTAGGATGAATGAACACTACAAGAACAATCCAAGATAAGGGTTAGGGTTAGGGTTAGGGTTAGGGTTAGGGTTAGGGTTAGGGTTAGGGTTAGGGTTAGAGTTAGGGTTAGGGTTAGGGTTAGGGTTAGGGTTAGGGTTAGGGTTAGGGTTAGGGTAAGGGTTAGGGTGAATGAACACCGCAAGAACAATCCAAGAATAGGGTTAGGGTTAGGGTTAGGGTTAGGGTTAGGGTTAGGGTTAGGGTTAGGGTTAGGGTTAGGGTGAATGAACACCGGAAGAACAATCCAAGAATAGGGTTAGGGTTAGGGTTAGGGTTAGGGTTAGGGTTAGGGTTAGGGTTAGGGTTAGGGTTAGAATTAGGGTTAGGGTTAGGGTTAGGGTTAGGTTTAGGATGAATGAACACCGCAAGAACAATCCAAGATTAGGGTTAGGGTTAGGGTTAGGATGAATGAACACTACAAGAACAATCCAAGATTAGGGTTAGGGTTAGGGTTAGGGTTAGGGTTAGGGTTAGGGTTAGGGTTAGGGTTAGGGTTAGGTTTAGGATTTATGAACACCGCAAGAACAATCCAAGATTAGGGTTAGGGTTAGGGTTAGGGTTAGGATGAATGAA
>NW_028113130.1:192500-197500 GCF_964234715.1 Podarcis melisellensis | reverse complement strand
CTGGAGGAACTGATCCAGTCTTGAAACAAATTTTGGAACAATTGGCACTTTTGAATAAGAAGGTGGACGATCAGTCATCTAAAATTGATAGAGCTACATCTACTATCAGCAAGTTAACAGATCAGGTTTCGCAGCACACTCAGGCTATTGAGAAACTGCAAGGAGCTACGGCGGAGAACTACAAATTAGCTGCGGAAGCCAATCAAAAAGCTGAGCAAGCGTGCAAGAAGGTGGAAGAGATCAAAGGGGAAGTAAGACCTCTGAAAAGACAGGTAGGAGAACAGCAAGCCTACCTGTCAATGGTGGAACTGAAAAGTAAGGAATGTAATCTTAGGCTGAGGGCTGTCCCAGAGTTGGAACAGGGCAACCTAGAGAAATTCTTGACGGAGTTGTTCTCTAAATTTTGGGGGGTTGAAGAGGATAAAGATTTCAAGATTGTGACGGCCTTCAGACTGGGAAGATCGGTTAAGAAAGATAAGTCCAGAGACTGTTTGGTTTGTTTGAGAACAAGAGAGGAAAGAGACAAGATATTAGGCCAACATTTTAAAAAATCCCTGGAAGTCGAAGGCAAAAGGGCAGAAATTTATAGAGACATTCCTAAATATTTGTTGGACCTTAGAGCCACATACACAGACTTGGCCAAATTGTTAAGATATAACGCAATCCCTTATAGGTGGGAATTTCCTCAAGGTCTGTCATTCACCTATAAAGGAAAGAAGGTAAGAATTAAAACACCAGAAGACCACCAGAAGTTCCTACACGACAACGAGGAGGACCTCCAAAAGAGAGCCACAGATTCCTGGCCTCCACCACCGGGATTACCACCAGGATCCATACCATCTGGAGGCGGCCCGGCACCACAGCTTCCGGAAAAGGACGACAAATTAGATACCCAACTGTGATACCCAAGAAGTAGACCGGGATGTCTCTACAGCTTCTTAGTTGGAATATAAATGGCGGGAATTCTCCAGAAAAACGCAGAAAAGTATTTCATATTTTGAAAAAAGAACAATTGGACATTATTTGCCTGCAAGAAACACATGTGACAAGACTCCATAGAAAAGTGCTAATCAATAAAAGGTTAGGTCAAGAATTTATTTCATCGGATAAAGTTAAGAAAAGAGGAGTGGTGATTTATGCAAAGGAGAACTTGTCCCCAAAATTTGTATTTAAAGACGAACAGGGCAGAATTTTGGCAATTGAAATCCAGACACAAGGAGAAAAGTTTTTAATTCTAGGAATCTACGCCCCAAATGATGGAAAATCGGAATTTTTTAAGAAGCTGTATGAGATTATGCTGGACTATTTGGACTATAACAACATTATCATGTTGGGAGATATGAACGGTGTCGCCTCAGTGAATATGGATAAGTCACAAAGTGCTAATATAATGAAAGATGGCAGACTTCCAAAAACCTTTTTTGAAATGACTGACAATTTGGATTTGATCGACATATGGAGGACCAAGAACCCTCTAGGGAAAGAAGGAACTTTCTTTTCTGAGGCCCATATGACATGGACGCGAATCGACCAAATATGGATAACTAGAGGGCTGGCACCTAAGACCAGAAAAGTGGAAATCTGCCCAAAAACCTGCTCCGACCACAACGCCTTGAGAATGGAATTGAGACTAAATACAACCGGATCGTTCAGATGGAGAATGAATGACGCCTTGTTAAGAGATCAGGAGATTGTTAAGAAGGCCCAAAAAGTTTTAAAGGACTATTTTGAAATAAACTTAAAGACAAATGTGGAAAAAAGAATAATCTGGGACGCAAGCAAAGCAGTGATAAGAGGGTTTCTAATACAACAGAACACGATTAAAAAAAGACTCTGGAATGAAAAGAAGGAGAAGATCTTGGAGAAAATAAGAGAAGGAGAGAGAAAACTGAGATCCAGGCCTAAATCAAAGGAAGTATTGAGAGAAGTGAAGTTTTTCCAGGCACAATATTCGAAACTGATAAATCAAGAGGTGGAATGGAAAATTAAACAAATGAAACAAAGATCCTTTGAATCTGCTAACAAATGTGGAAAATTGTTGGCTTGGCAGTTGAAAAAGAGACAAAAACTTAACACAGTTACCAATCTAGAGATTGAAGGGAGAATGGTTCAGAAACCCGACGAAATTAGAAGGTCCTTTCAGAGATATTTCAAAGAACTCTATTCTCAAAGGCCACAAAAAAGCTCAGAGGTGGACCAATTTGTTATAACTAATGGATTACAAAAAATACCCCAGGAAATGAGAGCAACCCTGAACTGTAATATTACAACCCAAGAAATTGAATGCGCCATTCAGAACCTTCAACTGGGCAAATCTCCGGGACCTGATGGGCTTACTTCCAAATATTATAAGGTACTGAAGGACTCATTGACACAACCATTGCTGGAAGTTTGCAACCAGATTATGGAGGGGAGGAAGGCACCGGAAACGTGGAAAGAAGCCTTCATCACGTTGATCCCAAAACTAGAATCTGAAAAAACTCAACTTAAAAACTACCGTCCTATCTCACTCCTAAATGTGGATTACAAAATTTTTGCAGACATTTTGGCAAGTAGGTTTAAGAAAGTCTTAAATGAAGTGATTCATAAGGACCAAGCAGGCTTTCTCCCTGGTAGGCATTTATTTGACAACACAAGAAACATCATTGACATTTTGGAGTTTTTACAGATTAATTCAAACACAAGAGCGGTGTTGATTTTTATTGATGCGGAGAAGGCCTTTGACAACATTTCTTGGCTGTTTATGAAGAAAAATTTGGAAAGGATGGGAGTAGGGCGGGGGTTTGAAAATGGAATAGAAGCAATTTATTCAGAACAAAAAGCTAAATTGATAGTAAACAACGTGGTGACAGAGGAGTTCAAAATTGAAAAAGGGACACGACAGGGGTGCCCTCTATTTCCTCTGTTGTTTATTTCAGTCCTGGAGGTGCTACTGAACATGATTAGAAATGACCGGTTGACACAGGGAATTGTGGTCGGAGAGAAACAATATAAACTGAAAGCTTTCGCAGATGACTTGGTATTAACATTACAGGAGCCAGCCTCTAGTACTAAAAGAGCGTTAGAATTAATTTCTGATTTTGGTCGGGTGGCGGGATTCAAGCTGAATAAACAAAAAACTAAAGTTTTAGCAAAAAACTTGACAACTACTGAAATAGAGGAGTTCAGAAAAGAAACAGAACTAAATGTGGTTAAAAAAGTAAAGTACCTAGGGGTGCACTTGACCTCCAAAAATTTGAATTTATTTAAGGACAACTATGAGAAATGTTGGTCAGAGATAAAAAGAGATCTGGAAACATGGTCAAGATTAAAACTTTCCTTGCTGGGCAGAATAGCTGCTATAAAGATGAATGTATTGCCGAAAATGCTATTTTTGTTTCAGGCCCTCCAGATCGTGGATAAGGTGGAATGTTTTGGAAAATGGCAGAGGGATTTATCTAAATTTGTCTGGCAGGGCAAAAAGCCCCGAATAAAGTTTAAAATACTAACAGATGCGAAAGAAAGAGGGGGGTTTGCCCTGCCGGACTTGAGGTTATATTACGAAGCTGCAGCCCTCTGCTGGTTGAAGGATTGGATCCTATTGGAGAACACCGATGTCCTTGACCTGGAGGGATTTGATAATGCTTTTGGGTGGCATGCATATTTGTGGTATGACAAGGTTAAAGTTCATAAATTGTTCAAAAACCATATTGTCAGAAGGGCAATTTTCATGGTCTGGTCAAAATATAAAGACTTATTGGAGAGTAAAACTCCGAGGTGGCTCTCACCGATGGAGGCCAAAGCACGTAAAAGACTCAATATGGAGGCCCACTGGCCTAAATATTGGGAAATAATTGAAAAAATTGGAGATAAATGGAGGTTACAGAGTATGGAAAAGTTAAAAAACAAGGTGCGAGATTGGTTGCATTATGCTCAAATCCAGGAAGTTTTTAAAGCAGATAAAAAAGTGGGTTTTCAGGAGGAAAAATCGAAACTAGAAACAGAGTTGCTTGAGCCAAAATCTAAGCTAATTTCGAGAATGTATAACTTGCTGCTTAAATGGAACACACAGGATGAGATTGTCAAATCCTCTATGATAAAGTGGGCACAGGACTTGGGGCATAACATTATGTTTGAAGACTGGGAAAGGTTATGGAACACCGGAATGAAATTCACGGCATGTACTGCCTTGAAGGAAAACATTATGAAAATGATATACCGGTGGTACATGACCCCAGTCAAGCTTGCAAAGATATATCACCTGTCCGATAATAAATGTTGGAAATGTAAGGAAGAGGAAGGGACATTTTTACACCTCTGGTGGACCTGCCCGAAAGTGAAGGCCTTCTGGGAAATGATACATAATGAACTAAAAAAGGTGCTGAGATTCACCTTACCTAAGAAACCGGAGGCCTTCCTTCTGGGCATGGTGGACCAGAGGATGGTCAAGAAAGATAGAACTTTCTTTATGTACGCTACTACGGCAGCGAGGATTTTGTTGGCAAAGCACTGGAAGACACAAAATCTACCCACATTGGAAGAATGGCAGACGCAGCTGATGGACTATATGGAGTTGGCTGAAATGACTGGCAGAATTCGAGACTCGGGAGAAGAAGAAACGGAGGAAGTTTGGAAAAATTTTAAGGACTATTTGAAAAAGCATTATAAGTTGTATGAATGTTAAAAAATGCTCCTTACTAGGAAGGTATAGCTTCAGTATCGGCAAATTTCTGAATTGATAAATAAGACACTATAAGACAGAAGTGAGGTAATGAAATATTTTTATTGTGTGGAAACTAAAAATTAATGCAATTGTATTGAAATGTTTACATCAGATAACACGATAAAATGGAAGATATATTGTTATGTATAAAACAAGTTTACAAATTGCTGAGGTTTTGGTTACACAGGGAATGCAGTGCTCGGGAGATGGGGGGAGTCCATTGGATTCATGGAAGTATGTATTTGAAAGTGGAAATTTGTTTATTAAAAACCTAATAAAATATTTATAAAAAAAAAAA
>NW_028113130.1:182500-187500 GCF_964234715.1 Podarcis melisellensis | reverse complement strand
GAACAATCCAAGATTAGGGTTACGGTTACGGTTAGGGTTAGGGTTAGGGTTAGGGTTAGGATGAATGAACACCGCAAGAACAATCCAAGATTAGGGTTAGGGTTAGGGTTAGGGTTAGGGTTAGGGTTAGGGTTAGGGTTAGGGTTAGGGTGAATGAACACCGCAAGAACAATCCAAGAATAGGGTTAGGGTTAGGGTTAGGGTTAGGGTTAGGGTTAGGGTTAGGGTTAGGATGAATGAACACCACAAGAACAATCCAAGATTAGGGTTAGGGTTAGGGTTAGGGTTAGGGTTAGGGTTAGGGTTAGGGTGAATGAACACCGCAAGAACAATCCAAGAATAGGGTTAGGGTTAGGGCTAGGGTTAGGGTTAGGGTTAGGGTTAGGGTTAGGGTTAGGATGAATGAACACCGCAAGAACAATCCAAGATTAGGATTAGGGTTAGGGTTAGGGTTAGGGTTAGGGTTAGGGTTAGGGTTAGGGTTAGGATGAATGAACACTACAAGAACAATCCAAGATTAGGGTTAGGGTTAGGGTTAGGGTTAGGGTTAGGGTTAGGGTTAGGGTTAGGGTTAGGGTGAATGAACACCGCAAGAACAATCCAAGAATAGGGTTAGGGTTAGGGTTAGGGTTAGGGTTAGGGTTAGGGTTAGGGTTAGGGTGAATGAACACCGCAAGAACAATCCAAGAATAGGGTTAGGGTTAGGGTTAGGGTTAGGGTTAGGGTTAGGGTTAGGATGAATGAACACCGCAAGAACAATCCAAGATTAGGGTTAGGGTTAGGGTTAGGGTTAGGGTTAGGGTTAGGGTTAGGGTTAGGGTTAGGGTTAGGGTTAGGGTTAGGATGAATGAACACTACAAGAACAATCCAAGAATAGGGTTAGGGTTAGGGTTAGGGTTAGGGTTAGGGTTAGGGTTAGGGTTAGGGTTAGGATGAATGAACACTACAAGAACAATCCAAGATTAGGTTTAGGGTTAGGGTTAGGGTTAGGGTTAGGGTTAGGGTTAGGGTTAGGGTTAGGATGAATGAACACCGCAAGAACAATCCAAGATTAGGGTTAGGGTTAGGGTTAGGGTTAGGGTTAGGGTTAGGGTTAGGGTTAGGGTTAGGGTTAGGGTTAGGATGAATGAACACTACAAGAACAATCCAAGAATAGGGTTAGGGTTAGGGTTAGGGTTAGGGTTAGAGTTAGGGTTAGGGTTAGGGTTAGGGTTAGGGTTAGGGTTAGGGTTAGGATGAATGAACACCGCAAGAACAATCCAAGATTAGGGTTAGGGCTAGGGTTAGGGTTAGGGTTAGGGTTAGGGTTAGGGTTAGGGTTAGGGTTAGGATGAATGAACACTACAAGAACAATCCAAAGTTAGGGTTAGGGTTAGGGTTAGGGTTAGGGTTAGGGTTAGGATTAGGGTTAGGGTTAGGGTTAGGGTTAGGGTGAATGAACACCGCAAGAACAATCCAAGATTAGGGTTAGGGTTAGGGTTAGGGTTAGGGTTAGGGTTAGGGTTAGGGTTAGGGTTAGGGTTAGGATGAATGAACACCACAAGAACAATCCAAGATTAGGGTTAGGGTTAGGGTTAGGGTTAGGGTTAGGGTTAGGGTTAGGGTTAGGGTTAGGGTGAATGAACACCGCAAGAACAATCCAAGAATAGGGTTAGGGTTAGGGCTAGGGTTAGGGTTAGGGTTAGGGTTAGGGTTAGGATGAATGAACACCGCAAGAACAATCCAAGATTAGGGTTAGGGTTAGGGTTAGGGTTAGGGTTAGGGTTAGGGTTAGGGTTAGGGTTAGGGTTAGGATGAATGAACACTACAAGAACAATCCAAGATTAGGGTTAGGGTTAGGGTTAGGGTTAGGGTTAGGGTTAGGGTTAGGGTTAGGGTTAGGGTGAATGAACACCGCAAGAACAATCCAAGAATAGGGTTAGGGTTAGGGTTAGGGTTAGGGTTAGGGTTAGGGTTAGGGTTAGGGTGAATGAACACCGCAAGAACAATCCAAGAATAGGGTTAGGGTTAGGGTTAGGGTTAGGGTTAGGGTTAGGGTTAGGGTTAGGGTTAGGGTTAGGATGAATGAACACCGCAAGAACAATCCAAGATTAGGGTTAGGGTTAGGGTTAGGGTTAGGGTTAGGGTTAGGGTTAGGGTTAGGGTTAGGGTTAGGGTTAGGGTTAGGGTTAGGGTTAGGGTTAGGGTTAGGGTTAGGATGAATGAACACTACAAGAACAATCCAAGAATAGGGTTAGGGTTAGGGTTAGGGTTAGGGTTAGGGTTAGGGTTAGGGTTAGGGTTAGGGTTAGGGTTAGGGTTAGGGTTAGGGTTAGGGTTAGGATGAATGAACACCGCAAGAACAATCCAAGATTAGGGTTAGGGCTAGGGTTAGGGTTAGGGTTAGGGTTAGGATGAATGAACACCGCAAGAACAATCCAAGATTAGGGTTAGGGTTAGGGTTAGGGTTAGGGTTAGGGTTAGGGTTAGGGTTAGGGTTAGGGTTAGGGTTAGGGTTAGGATGAATGAACACCACAAGAACAATCCAAGATTAGGGTTAGGGTTAGGGTTAGGGTTAGGGTTAGGGTTAGGGTTAGGGTTAGGGTTAGGGTTAGGGTTAGGGTTAGGGTGAATGAACACCGCAAGAACAATCCAAGAATAGGGTTAGGGTTAGGGTTAGGGTTAGGGTTAGGGTTAGGGTTAGGATGAATGAACACCGCAAGAACAATCCAAGATTAGGGTTAGGGTTAGGGTTAGGGTTAGGGTTAGGGTTAGGGTTAGGGTTAGGGTTAGGGTTAGGGTTAGGGTTAGGGTTAGGGTTAGGGTTAGGGTTAGGGTTAGGGTTAGGATGAATGAACACTACAAGAACAATCCAAGATTAGGGTTACGGTTACGGTTAGGGTTAGGGTTAGGGTTAGGGTTAGGATGAATGAACACCGCAAGAACAATCCAAGATTAGGGTTAGGGTTAGGGTTAGGGTTAGGGTTAGGGTTAGGGTTAGGGTTAGGGTGAATGAACACCGCAAGAACAATCCAAGAATAGGGTTAGGGTTAGGGTTAGGGTTAGGGTTAGGGTTAGGGTTAGGATGAATGAACACCACAAGAACAATCCAAGATTAGGGTTAGGGTTAGGGTTAGGGTTAGGGTTAGGGTTAGGGTTAGGGTGAATGAACACCGCAAGAACAATCCAAGAATAGGGTTAGGGTTAGGGCTAGGGTTAGGGTTAGGGTTAGGGTTAGGGTTAGGGTTAGGGTTAGGATGAATGAACACCGCAAGAACAATCCAAGATTAGGATTAGGGTTAGGGTTAGGGTTAGGGTTAGGGTTAGGGTTAGGGTTAGGGTTAGGATGAATGAACACTACAAGAACAATCCAAGATTAGGGTTAGGGTTAGGGTTAGGGTTAGGGTTAGGGTTAGGGTTAGGGTTAGGGTTAGGGTTAGGGTGAATGAACACCGCAAGAACAATCCAAGAATAGGGTTAGGGTTAGGGTTAGGGTTAGGGTTAGGGTTAGGGTTAGGGTTAGGGTGAATGAACACCGCAAGAACAATCCAAGAATAGGGTTAGGGTTAGGGTTAGGGTTAGGGTTAGGGTTAGGGTTAGGATGAATGAACACCGCAAGAACAATCCAAGATTAGGGTTAGGGTTAGGGTTAGGGTTAGGGTTAGGGTTAGGGTTAGGGTTAGGGTTAGGGTTAGGGTTAGGATGAATGAACACTACAAGAACAATCCAAGAATAGGGTTAGGGTTAGGGTTAGGGTTAGGGTTAGGGTTAGGGTTAGGGTTAGGGTTAGGATGAATGAACACCGCAAGAACAATCCAAGATTAGGGTTAGGGCTAGGGTTAGGGTTAGGGTTAGGGTTAGGATGAATGAACACCGCAAGAACAATCCAAGATTAGGGTTAGGGTTAGGGTTAGGGTTAGGGTTAGGGTTAGGGTTAGGGTTAGGGTTAGGGTTAGGGTTAGGGTTAGGGTTAGGGTTAGGGTTAGGGTTAGGGTTAGGATGAATGAACACCACAAGAACAATCCAAGATTAGGGTTAGGGTTAGGGTTAGGGTTAGGGTTAGGGTTAGGGTTAGGGTTAGGGTTAGGGTTAGGGTTAGGGTTAGGGTTAGGGTGAATGAACACCGCAAGAACAATCCAAGAATAGGGTTAGGGTTAGGGTTAGGGTTAGGGTTAGGGTTAGGGTGAATGAACACCGCAAGAACAATCCAAGATTAGGGTTAGGGTTAGGGTTAGGGTTAGGGTTAGGGTTAGGGTTAGGGTTAGGGTTAGGGTTAGGGTTAGGGTTAGGGTTAGGGTTAGGATGAATGAACACTACAAGAACAATCCAAGATTAGGGTTAGGGTTAGGGTTAGGGTTAGGGTTAGGGTTAGGATGAATGAACACCGCAAGAACAATCCAAGATTAGGGTTAGGGTTAGGGTTAGGGTTAGGGTTAGGGTTAGGGTTAGGGTTAGGGTTAGGGTTAGGGTTAGGGTGAATGAACACCGCAAGAACAATCCAAGAATAGGGTTAGGGTTAGGGTTAGGGTTAGGGTTAGGGTTAGGGTTAGGGTTAGGGTTAGGGTTAGGGTGAACGAACACCGCAAGAACAATCCAAGAATAGGGTTAGGGTTAGGGTTAGGGTTAGGGTTAGGGTTAGGGTTAGGGTTAGGGTTAGGGTTAGGGTTACGATGAATGAACACCGCAAGAACAATCCAAGATTAGGGTTAGGGTTAGGGTTAGGGTTAGGGTTAGGGTTAGGGTTAGGGTTAGGGTTAGGATGAATGAACACTACAAGAACAATCCAAGAATAGGGTTAGGGTTAGGGTTAGGGTTAGGGTTAGGGTTAGGGTTAGGATTAGGGTTAGGGTTAGGGTTAGGGTTAGGGTTAGGATGAATGAACACCGCAAGAACAATCCAAGATTAGGGTTAGGGTTAGGGTTAGGGTTAGGGTTAAGGTTAGGGTTAGGGTTAGGGTTAGGGTTAGGGTTAGGGTTAGGGTTAGGGTGAATGAACACCGCAAGAACAATCCAAGATTAGGG
>NW_028113130.1:165000-167500 GCF_964234715.1 Podarcis melisellensis | reverse complement strand
GGGTTAGGGTTAGGGTTAGGGTTAGGGTTAGGGTTAGGGTTAGGGTTAGGGTTAGGATGAATGAACACCGCAAGAACAATCCAAGATTAGGGTTAGGGTTAGGGTTAGGGTTAGGGTTAGGGTTAGGGTTAGGGTTAGGGTTAGGGTTAGGGTTAGGGTGAATGAACACCGCAAGAACAATCCAAGATTAGGGTTAGGGTTAGGGTTAGGGTTAGGGTTAGGGTGAATGAACACCACAAGAACAATCCAAGAATAGGGTTAGGGTTAGGGATAGGGATAGGGTTAGGGTTAGGGTTAGGGTTAGGGTTAGGGTTAGGGTTAGGGTTAGGGTTAGGGTTAGGGTTAGGATGAATGAACACCACAAGAACAATCCAAGATTAGGGTTAGGGTTAGGGTTAGTGTTGGGGTTAGGGTTGGGGTTGGGGTTAGGGTAAGGGTTAGGGTTAGGGTTAGGGTTAGGTTTAGGATGAATGAACACCGCAAGAACAATCCAAGATTAGGGTTAGGGTTAGGGTTAGGGTTAGGGTAAGGATGAATGAACACTACAAGAACAATCCAAGATTAGGGTTAGGGTTAGGGTTAGGGTTAGGGTTAGGGTTAGGGTTAGGGTTAGGATGAATGAACACTACAAGAACAATCCAAGATTAGGGTTAGGGTTAGGGTTAGGGTTAGGGTTAGGGTTAGGGTTAGGGTGAATGAACACCGCAAGAACAATCCAAGATTAGGGTTAGGGTTAGGGTTAGGGTTAGGGTAAGGATGAATGAACACTACAAGAACAATCCAAGATTAGTGTTAGGGTTAGGGTTAGGGTTAGGGTTAGGGTTAGGGTTAGGGTTAGGGTTAGGGTGAATGAACACCGCAAGAACAATCCAAGAATAGGGTTAGGGTTAGGGTTAGGGTTAGGGTTAGGGTTAGGGTTAGGGTTAGGGTTAGGGTTAGGATGAATGAACACCATAAGAACAATCCAAGATTAGGGTTAGGGTTAGGGTTAGGGTTAGGGTAAGGATGAATGAACACTACAAGAACAATCCAAGATTAGTGTTAGGGTTAGGGTTAGGGTTAGGGTTAGGGTTAGGGTTAGGGTTAGGGTTAGGGTTAGGGTGAATGAACACCGCAAGAACAATCCAAGAATAGGGATAGGGTTAGGGTTAGGGTTAGGGTTAGGGTTAGGGTTAGGGTTAGGGTTAGGGTAAGGGTTAGGGTTGGGTTAGGGTTAGGGTTAGGGTGAATGAACACCGCAAGAACAATCCAAGAATAGGGTTAGGGTTAGGGTTAGGGTTAGGGTTAGGGTTAGGGTTAGGGTTAGGGTTAGGGTTAGGGTTAGGGTTAGAGTGAATGAACACCGGAAGAACAATCCAAGAATAGGGTTAGGGTTAGGGTTAGGGTTAGGGTTAGGGTTAGGGTTAGGGTTAGAGTTAGGGTTAGGGTTAGGTTTAGGATGAATGAACACTACAAGAACAATCCAAGATTAGGGTTAGGGTTAGGGTTAGGGTTAGGGTTAGGGTTAGGGTTAGGGTTAGGGTTAGAGTTAGGGTTAGGGTTAGGGTTAGGTTTAGGATGAATGAACACTACAAGAACAATCCAAGATTAGGGTTAGGGTTAGGGTTAGGGTTAGGGTTAGGGTTAGGGTTAGGGTTAGGGTTAGGGTGAATGAACACCGCAAGAACAATCCAAGATTAGGGTTAGGGTTAGGGTTAGGGTTAGGGTGAATGAACACCGCAAGAACAATCCAAGAATAGGGTTAGGGTTAGGGTTAGGGTTAGGGTTAGGGTTAGGGTTAGGGTTAGGGTTAGGGTTAGGGTTAGGGTTAGGGTTAGGATGAGTGAACACCACAAGAACAATCCAAGATTAGGGTTAGGGTTAGGGTTAGGGTTGGGGTTAGGGTTGGGGTTAGGGTTAGGGTTAGGATTAGGGTTAGGGTTAGGGTTAGGGTTAGGGTTAGGGTTAGGGTTAGGTTTAGGATGAATGAACACCGCAAGAACAATCCAAGATTAGGGTTAGGGTTAGGGTTAGGGTTAGGGTAAGGATGAATGAACACTACAAGAACAATCCAAGATTAGGGTTAGGGTTAGGGTTAGGGTTAGGGTTAGGGTTAGGGTTAGGGTTAGGGTTAGGGTTAGGGTTAGGGTTAGGGTTAGGGTTAGGGTTAGGGTGAATGAACACCGCAAGAACAATCCAAGAATAGGGATAGGGTTAGGGTTAGGGTTAGGGTTAGGGTTAGGGTTAGGGTTAGGGTTAGGGTTAGGGTTAGGGTTAGGGTTAGGGTTAGGGTTAGGGTAAGGGTTAGGGTTGGGTTAGGGTTAGGGTTAGGGTGAATGAACACCGCAAGAACAATCCAAGAATAGGGTTAGGGTTAGGGTTAGGGTTAGGGTAAGGATGAATGAACACTACAAGAACAATCCAAGATTAGGGTTAGGGTTAGGGTTAGGGTTAGGGTTAGGGTTAGGGTTAGGGTTAGGGTTAGGGTTAGGGTTAGGGTTAGGGTTAGGGTTAGGGTTAG
>NW_028113130.1:142500-145000 GCF_964234715.1 Podarcis melisellensis | reverse complement strand
GTTAGGGTTAGGGTTAGGGTTAGGGTTAGGGTTAGGGTTAGGGTTAGGGTTAGGGTTAGGGTTGGGATGAATGAACACCGCAAGAACAATCCAAGATAAGGGTTAGTGTTAGTGTTAGTGTTAGTGTTAGTGTTAGGGTTAGGGTTAGGGTTAGGGTTAGGGTTAGGGTTAGGGTTAGGATGAATGAACACCGCAAGAACAATCCAAGATTAGGGTTAGGGTTAGGGTTAGGGTTAGGGTTAGGGTTAGGGTTAGGGTTAGGGTTAAGGTTAGGATGAATGAACACCACAAGAACAATCCAAGATTAGGGTTAGGGTTAGGGTTAGATTTGGGGTTGGGGTTGGGGTTAGGGTTAGGGTTAGGGTTAGGGTTAGGGTTAGGGTTAGGGTTAGGGTTAGGGTTAGGGTTAGGGTTAGGATGAATGAACACCGCAAGAACAATCCAAGATTAGGGTTAGGGTTAGGGTTAGGGTTAGGGTTAGGGTTAGGGTTAGGGTTAGGGTTAGGGTTAGGGTTAGGGTTAGGGTTAGGGTTAGGGTTAGGGTTAGGGTTAGGATGAATGAACACCGCAAGAACAATCCAAGATAAGGGTTAGTGTTAGTGTTAGTGTTAGTGTTAGTGTTAGGGTTAGGGTTAGGGTTAGGGTTAGGGTTAGGGTTAGGGTTAGGATGAATGAACACCGCAAGAACAATCCAAGATTAGGGTTAGGGTTAGGGTTAGGGTTAGGGTTAGGGTTAGGGTTAGGGTTAGGGTTAGGGTTAGGGTTAGGGTTAGGATGAATGAACACCGCAAGAACAATCCAAGATTAGGGTTAGGGTTAGGGTTAGGGTTAGGGTTAGGGTGAATGAACACCGCAAGAACAATCCAAGAATAGGGTTAGGGTTAGGGTTAGGGTTAGGGTTAGGGTTAGGGTTAGGGTTAGGGTTAGGGTTAGGATGAATGAACACCACAAGAACAATCCAAGATTAGGGTTAAGGTTAGGGTTAGGGTTGGGGTTAGGGTTGGGGTTAGGGTTAGGGTTAGGGTTAGGGTTAGGGTTAGGGTTAGGGTTAGGGTTAGGATGAATGAACACCGCAAGAACAATCCAAGATTAGGGTTAGGGTTAGGGTTAGGGTTAGGGTAAGGATGAATGAACACTACAAGAACAATCCAAGATTAGGGTTAGGGTTAGGGTTAGGGTTAGGGTTAGGGTTAGGGTTAGAGTTAGGGTTAGGGTTAGGGTTAGGGTTAGGGTTAGGGTGAGGGTGAGGGTTAGGGTTAGGGTGAATGAACACCGCAAGAACAATCCAAGATTAGGGTTAGGGTTAGGGTTAGGGTTAGGGTTAGGGTTAGGGTTAGGGTTAGGGTTAGGGTTAGGGTTAGGGTTAGGGTTAGGGTTAGGATGAATGAACACTACAAGAACAATCCAAGATTAGGGTTACGGTTAGGGTTAGGGTTAGGGTTAGGGTTAGGGTTAGGGTTAGGGTTAGGGTTAGGGTTAGGGATAGGGTTAGGGTTCGGGTTAGGGTTAGGGTGAATGAACACCGCAAGAACAATCCAAGATTAGGGTTAGGGTTAGGGTTAGGGTTAGGGTTAGGGTTAGGATGAATGAACACCACAAGAACAATCCAAGATTAGGGTTAGGGTTAGGGTTAGGGTTAGGGTTAGGGTTAGGGTTAGGGTTAGGGTTAGGGTTAGGGTTAGGGTTAGGGTTAGGCTTAGGGTTAGGGTTAGGGTTAGGGTTAGGGTTGGGGTTAGGGTTAGGGTTAGGGTTAGGGTGAATGAACACCGCAAGAACAATCCAAGAATAGGGTTAGGGTTAGGGTTAGAGTTAGGGTTAGGGTTAGGGTTAGGGTTAGGATTAGGATTAGGGTTAGGGTTAGGGTTAGGGTTAGAGTTAGGGTTAGGGTTAGGGTTAGGGTTAGGGTTAGGGTTAGGGTGAATGAACACCGCAAGAACAATCCAAGAATAGGTTTAGGGTTAGGGTTAGGGTTAGGGTTAGGGTTAGGGTTAGGGTTAGGGTTAGGGTTAGGGTTAGGGTTAGGGTTAGGGTTAGGGTTAGGGTTAGGATGAATGAACACCGCAAGAACAATCCAAGATAAGGGTTAGTGTTAGTGTTAGTGTTAGTGTTAGTGTTAGGGTTAGGGTTAGGGTTAGGGTTAGGGTTAGGGTTAGGGTTAGGGTTAGGGTTAGGGTTAGGGTTAGGTTTAGGATGAATGAACACCGCAAGAACAATCCAAGATTAGGGTTAGGGTTAGGGTTAGGGTTAGGGTTAGGGTTAGGGTTAGGGTTAGGGTTAGGGTTAGGGTTAGGGTTAGGATGAATGAAGACTACAAGAACAATCCAAGATTAGGGTTAGGGTTAGGGTTAGGGTTAGGGTTAGGGTTAGGGTTAGGGTTAGGGTTAGGGTTAGTGTTAGGGTTAGGGTTAGGGTTAGGGTTAGGATTAGGGTTAGGGTTAGGGTGAATGAACACCGCAAGAACAATCCAAGAATAGGGATAGGGTTAGGGTTAGGGTTAGGG
>NW_028113130.1:135000-137500 GCF_964234715.1 Podarcis melisellensis | reverse complement strand
TGGGGTTAGGGTTAGGGTTAGGGTTAGGGTTAGGGTTAGGGTTAGGGTTAGGGTTAGGGTTAGGGTTAGGATGAATGAACACCGCAAGAACAATCCAAGATTAGGGTTAGGGTTAGGGTTAGGGTTAGGGTGAATGAACACCGCAAGAACAATCCAAGAATAGGGTTAGGGTTAGGGTTAGGGTTAGGGTTAGGGTTAGGGTTAGGGTTAGGGTTAGGGTTAGGGTTAGGGTTAGGGTTAGGGTTAGGGTTAGGATGAATGAACACCACAAGAACAATCCAAGATTAGGGTTAGGGTTAGGGTTAGGGTTGGGGTTAGGGTTGGGGTTGGGGTTAGGGTTAGGGTTAGGATTAGGGTTAGGGTTAGGGTTAGGGTTAGGGTTAGGGTTAGGGTTAGGATGAATGAACACCGCAAGAACAATCCAAGATTAGGGTTAGGGTTAGGGTTAGGGTTAGGGTTAGGGTTAGGGTTAGGGTTAGGGTTAGGATGAATGAACACCGCAAGAACAATCCAAGATAAGGGTTAGTGTTAGTGTTAGTGTTAGTGTTAGTGTTAGGGTTAGGGTTAGGGTTAGGGTTAGGGTTAGGGTTAGGGTTAGGGTGAATGAACACCGCAAGAACAATCCAAGAATAGGGTTAGGGTTAGGGTTAGGGTTAGGGTTAGGGTTAGGGTTAGGGTTAGGGTTAGGGTTAGGGTTTTGGTTAGGGTTAGGATGAATGAACACCGCAAGAACAATCCAAGATTAGGGTTAGGGTTAGGGTTAGGGTAAGGATGAATGAACACTACAAGAACAATCCAAGATTAGGGTTAGGGTTAGGGTTAGGGTTAGGGTTAGGGTTAGGGTTAGGGTTAGGGTTAGGGTTAGGGTGAATGAACACCGCAAGAACAATCCAAGAATAGGGTTAGGGTTAGGGTTAGGGTTAGGGTTAGGGTTAGGGTTAGGGTTAGGGTTAGGGTAAGGGTTAGGGTTGGGTTAGGGTTAGGGTTAGGGTTAGGGTGAATGAACACCGCAAGAACAATCCAAGAATAGGGTTAGGGTTAGGGTTAGGGTTAGGGTTAGGGTTAGGGTTAGGGTTAGGGTTAGGGTTAGGGTTAGGGTTAGGGTTAGGGTTAGAGTGAATGAACACCGGAAGAACAATCCAAGAATAGGGTTAGGGTTAGGGTTAGGGTTAGGGTTAGGGTTAGGGTTAGGGTTAGGGTTAGGGTGAATGAACACCGCAAGAACAATCCAAGAATAGGGTTAGGGTTAGGGTTAGGGTTAGGGTTAGGGTTAGGGTTAGGGTTAGGGTTAGGGTTAGGGTGAATGAACACCGCAAGAACAATCCAAGATTAGGGTTAGGGTTAGGGTTAGGGTTAGGGTTAGGGTTAGGGTTAGGGTTAGGGTTAGGGTTAGGGTTAGGGTTAGGGTTAGGGTTAGGATGAATGAACACCGCAAGAACATTCCAAGATAAGGGTTAGTGTTAGTGTTAGTGTTAGTGTTAGTGTTAGGGTTAGGGTTAGGGTTAGGGTTAGGGTT
Source organism: Podarcis melisellensis (assembly GCF_964234715.1). NCBI lineage: Eukaryota > Metazoa > Chordata > Lepidosauria > Squamata > Lacertidae > Podarcis > Podarcis melisellensis. The sequence goes on along the minus strand of NW_028113130.1, from coordinate 135,984 downwards.
AGGGTTAGGGTTAGGGTTAGGATGAATGAACACTACAAGAACAATCCAATATTAGGGTTAGGGTTAGGGTTAGGGTTAGGGTTAGGGTTAGGGTTAGGGTTAGGGTTAGGATGAGTGAACACCACAAGAACAATCCAGGATTAGGGTAAGGGTAAGGGTTAGGGTTAGGGTTAGGGTTGGGGTTAGGGTTAGGGTTAGGGTTAGGGTTAGGGTTAGGGTTAGGGTTAGGGTTAGGGTTAGGGTTAGGGTTAGAGTGAATGAACACCGGAAGAACAATCCAAGAATAGGGTTAGGGTTAGGGTTAGGGTTAGGGTTAGGGTTAGGGTTAGGGTTAGGGTTAGGGTTAGGGTTAGGGTTAGGGTTAGAGTTAGAGTTAGGGTTAGGGTTAGGTTTAGGATGAATGAACACCGCAAGAACAATCCAAGATTAGGATTAGGGTTAGGGTTAGGGTTAGGGTTAGGGTTAGGGTTAGGGTTAGGGTTAGGGTTAGGATGAATGAACACTACAAGAACAATCCAAGATTAGGGTTAGGGTTAGGGTTAGGGTTAGGGTGAATGAACACCGCAAGAACAATCCAAGATTAGGGTTAGGGTTAGGGTTAGGGTTAGGGTTAGGGTTAGGGTTAGGGTTAGGGTTAGGGTTAGGGTTAGGGTGAATGAACACCGCAAGAACAATCCAAGAATAGGGTTAGGGTTAGGGTTAGGGTTAGGGTTAGGGTTAGGGTTAGGGTTAGGGTTAGGATGAATGAACACCACAAGAACAATCCAAGATTAGGGTTAGGGTTAGGGTTAGGGTTGGGGTTAGGGTTGGGGTTAGGGTTAGGGTTAGGGTTAGGGTTAGGGTTAGGGTTAGGGTTAGGGTTAGGGTTAGGGTTAGGGTAAGGATGAATGAACACTACAAGAACAATCCAAGATTAGGGTTAGGGTTAGGGTTAGGGTTAGGGTTAGGGTTAGGGTTAGGGTTAGGGTTAGGGTTAGGGTTAGG
>NW_028113130.1:117500-125000 GCF_964234715.1 Podarcis melisellensis | reverse complement strand
ATCCAAGAATAGGGTTAGGGTTAGGGTTAGGGTTAGGGTTAGGGTTAGGGTTAGGGCTAGGGTTAGGGTTAGGGTTAGGGTTAGGGTTAGGGTTAGGGTTAGAGTGAATGAACACCGGAAGAACAATCCAAGAATAGGGTTAGGGTTAGGGTTCGGGTTCGGGTTAGGGTTAGGGTTAGGGTTAGGGTTAGGGTTAGGGTTAGGGTTAGGGTTAGGGTTAGGGTGAGGGTTAGGGTTAGGGTTAGGGTGAATGAACACCGCAAGAACAATCCAAGATTAGGGTTAGGGTTAGGGTTAGGGTTAGGGTTAGGGTTAGGGTTAGGGTTAGGGTTAGGGTTAGGGTTAGGGTTAGGGTTAGGGTGAATGAACACCGCAAGAACAATCCAAGATTAGGGTTAGGGTTAGGGTTAGGGTTAGGGTTAGGGTTAGGGTTAGGGTTAGGGTGAATGAACACCGCAAGAACAATCCAAGAATAGGGTTAGGGTTAGGGTTAGGGTTAGGGTTAGGGTTAGGGTTAGGGTTAGGGTTAGGGTTAGGGTTAGGATGAATGAACACCGCAAGAACAATCCAAGATTAGGGTTAGGGTTAGGGTTAGGGTTAGGGTTAGGGTTAGGGTTAGGGTTAGGGTTAGGGTTAGGGTTAGGGTTAGGGTTAGGGTTAGGGTTAGGATGAATGAACACCGCAACAACAATCCAAGATAAGGGTTAGTGTTAGTGTTAGTGTTAGTGTTAGTGTTAGTGTTAGGGTTAGGGTTAGGGTTAGGGTTAGGGTTAGGGTTAGGGTTAGGGTTAGGGTTAGGGTTAGGGTTAGGTTTAGGATGAATGAACACCGCAAGAACAATCCAAGATTAGGGTTAGGGTTAGGGTTAGGGTTAGGGTTAGGATGAATGAACACCACAAGAACAATCCAAGATTAGGGTTAGGGTTAGGGTTAGGGTTAGGGTTAGGGTTAGGGTTAGGGTTAGGGTTAGGGTTAGGGTTAGGGTTAGGGTGAATGAACACCGCAAGAACAATCCAAGAATAGGGTTAGGGTTAGGGTTAGGGTTAGGGTTAGGGTTAGGATTAGGGTTAGGGTTAGAGTTAGGGTTAGAGTTAGGGTTAGGGTTAGGGTTAGGGTTAGGGTTAGGGTTAGGGTTAAGGTTAGGATGAATGAACACCACAAGAACAATCCAAGATTAGGGTTAGGGTTAGGGTTAGGGTTGGGGTTAGGGTTGGGGTTAGGGTTAGGGTTAGGGTTAGGGTTAGGGTTAGGGTTAGGTTTAGGATGAATTAACACCGCAAGAACAATCCAAGATTAGGGTTAGGGTTAGGGTTAGGGTTAGGGTTAGGGTTAGGGTTAGGGTTAGGGTTAGGGTTAGGGTTAGGGTTAGGGTTAGGATGAATGAACACTACAAGAACAATCCAAGATTAGGGTTAGGGTTAGGGTTAGGGTTAGGGTTAGGGTTAGGGTTAGGGTTAGGGTTGGGTTAGGGTTAGGGTTAGGGTTAGGGTGAATGAACACCGCAAGAACAATCCAAGATTAGGGTTAGGGTTAGGGTTAGGGTTAGGGTAAGGGTTAGGATGAATGAACACTACAAGAATAATCCAAGATTAGGGTTAGGGTTAGGGTTAGGATTAGGGTTAGGGTTAGGGTTAGGGTTAGGGTTAGGGTGAATGAACACCGCAAGAACAATCCAAGAATAGGGTTAGGGTTAGGGTTAGGGTTAGGGTTAGAGTGAATGAACACCGGAAGAACAATCCAAGAATAGGGTTAGGGTTAGGGTTAGGGTTAGGGTTAGGGTTAGGGTTAGGGTTAGGGTTAGGGTTAGGGTTAGGGTAAGGGTTAGGGTTGGGTTAGGGTTAGGGTTAGGGTTAGGGTTAGGGTGAATGAACACCGCAAGAACAATCCAAGATTAGGGTTAGGGTTAGGGTTAGGGTTAGGGTTAGGGTTAGGGTTAGGGTTAGGGTTAGGGTTAGGGTTAGGGTTAGGGTTAGGGTTAGAGTGAATGAACACCGGAAGAACAATCCAAGAATAGGGTTAGGGTTAGGGTTAGGGTTAGGGTTAGGGTTAGGGTTAGGGTTAGGGTTAGGGTTAGGGTTAGGGTTAGGGTGAGGGTTAGGGTTAGGGTGAATGAACACCGCAAGAACAATCCAAGATTAGGGTTAGGGTTAGGGTTAGGGTTAGGGTTAGGGTTAGGGTTAGGGTTAGGATGAATGAACACCGCAACAACAATCCAAGATAAGGGTTAGTGTTAGTGTTAGTGTTAGGGTTAGGGTTAGGGTTAGGGTTAGGGTTAGGGTTAGGATGAATGAACACCGCAAGAACAATCCAAGATTAGGGTTAGGGTTAGGGTTAGGGTTAGGGTTAGGATGAATGAACACCACAAGAACAATCCAAGATTACGGTTAGGGTTAGGGTTAGGGTTAGGGTTAGGGTTAGGGTTAGGGTTAGGGTTAGGGTTAGGGTTAGGGTTAGGGTTAGGGTTAGGATGAATGAACACCGCAACAACAATCCAAGATAAGGGTTAGTGTTAGTGTTAGTGTTAGGGTTAGGGTTAGGGTTAGGGTTAGGGTTAGGGTTAGGGTTAGGGTTAGGGTTAGGTTTAGGATGAATGAACACCGCAAGAACAATCCAAGATTAGGGTTAGGGTTAGGGTTAGGGTTAGGATGAATGAACACCACAAGAACAATCCAAGATTAGGGTTAGGGTTAGGGTTAGGGTTAGGGTTAGGGTTAGGGTTATGGTGAATGAACACCGCAAGAACAATCCAAGAATAGGGTTAGGGTTAGGGGTAGTGTTAGGGTTAGGGTTAGGGTTAGGATTAGGGTTAGGGTTAGAGTTAGGGTTAGGGTAAGGGTTAGGGTGAATGAACACCGCAAGAACAATCCAAGAATAGGGTTAGGGTTAGGGTTAGGGTTAGGGTTAGGGTTAGGGTTAGGGTTAGGGTTAGGGTTAGGGTGAATGAACACCGCAAGAACAATCCAAGAATAGGGTTAGGGTTAGGGTTAGGGTTAGGGTTAGGGTTAGGATGAATGAACACCGCAACAACAATCCAAGATAAGGGTTAGTGTTAGTGTTAGTGTTAGTGTTAGTGTTAGTGTTAGTGTTAGTGTTAGGGTTAGGGTTAGGGTTAGGGTTAGGGTTAGGGTTAGGTTTAGGATGAATGAACACCGCAAGAACAGTCCAAGATTAGGGTTAGGGTTAGGGTTAGGGTTAGGGTTAGGATGAATGAACACCACAAGAACAATCCAAGATTAGGGTTAGGGTTAGGGTTAGGGTTAGGGTTAGGGTTAGGGTTAGGGTTAGGGTTAGGGTTAGGGTTAGGGTTAGGGTTAGGGTGAATGAACACCGCAAGAACAATCCAAGAATAGGGTTAGGGTTAGGGTTAGGGTTAGGGTTAGGGTTAGGGTTAGGGTTAGGGTTAGGGTTAGGGTTAGGATTAGGGTTAGGGTTAGAGTTAGGGTTAGAGTTAGGGTTAGGGTTAGGGTTAGGGTTAGGGTTAGGGTTAGGGTTAGGGTTAGGGTTAGGGTTAGGATGAATGAACACTACAAGAACAATCCAAGATTAGGGTTAGGGTTAGGGTTAGGGTTAGGGTTAGGGTTAGGGTTAGGGTTAGGGTTAGGGTTAGGGTTAGGGTTAGGGTTGGGTTAGGGTTAGGGTTAGGGTTAGGGTGAATGAACACCGCAAGAACAATCCAAGATTAGGGTTAGGGTTAGGGTTAGGGTTAGGGTAAGGGTTAGGATGAATGAACACTACAAGAACAATCCAAGATTAGGGTTAGGGTTAGGGTTAGGATTAGGGTTAGGGTTAGGGTTAGGGTTAGGGTTAGGGTGAATGAACACCGCAAGAACAATCCAAGAATAGGGTTAGGGTTAGGGTTAGGGTTAGGGTTAGAGTGAATGAACACCGGAAGAACAATCCAAGAATAGGGTTAGGGTTAGGGTTAGGGTTAGGGTTAGGGTTAGGGTTAGGGTTAGGGTTAGGGTTAGGGTTAGGGTAAGGGTTAGGGTTGGGTTAGGGTTAGGGTTAGGGTTAGGGTTAGGGTGAATGAACACCGCAAGAACAATCCAAGATTAGGGTTAGGGTTAGGGTTAGGGTTAGGGTTAGGGTTAGGGTTAGGATGAATGAACACCGCAACAACAATCCAAGATAAGGGTTAGTGTTAGTGTTAGTGTTAGTGTTAGGGTTAGGGTTAGGGTTAGGGTTAGGGTTAGGGTTAGGGTTAGGGTTAGGGTTAGGGTTAGGTTTAGGATGAATGAACACCGCAAGAACAATCCAAGATTAGGGTTAGGGTTAGGGTTAGGGTTAGGATGAATGAACACCACAAGAACAATCCAAGATTAGGGTTAGGGTTAGGGTTAGGGTTAGGGTTAGGGTTAGGGTTAGGGTTAGGGTTATGGTGAATGAACACCGCAAGAACAATCCAAGAATAGGGTTAGGGTTAGGGGTAGTGTTAGGGTTAGGGTTAGGGTTAGGATTAGGGTTAGGGTTAGAGTTAGGGTTAGGGTTAGGGTTAGGGTGAATGAACACCGCAAGAACAATCCAAGAATAGGGTTAGGGTTAGGGTTAGGGTTAGGGTTAGGGTTAGGGTTAGGGTTAGGGTGAATGAACACCGCAAGAACAATCCAAGAATAGGGTTAGGGTTAGGGTTAGGGTTAGGGTTAGGGTTAGGGTTAGGGTTAGGGTTAGGGTTAGGGTTAGGGTTAGGGTTAGGGTTAGGGTTAGGGTTAGGGTTGGGTTAGGGTTAGGGTTAGGGTTAGGGTGAATGAACACCGCAAGAACAATCCAAGATTAGGGTTAGGGTTAGGGTTAGGGTTAGGGTTAGGATGAATGAACACTACAAGAACAATCCAAGATTAGGGTTAGGGTTAGGGTTAGGATTAGGGTTAGGGTTAGGGTTAGGGTTAGGGTGAATGAACACCGCAAGAACAATCCAAGAATAGGGTTAGGGTTAGGGTTAGGGTTAGGGTTAGGGTTAGAGTGAATGAACACCGGAAGAACAATCCAAGAATAGGGTTAGGGTTAGGGTTAGGGTTAGGGTTATGGTTAGGGTCAGGGTTAGGGTTAGGGTTAGGGTTAGGGTTAGGGTTAGGGTAAGGGTTAGGGTTGGGTTAGGGTTAGGGTTAGGGTTAGGGTGAATGAACACCGCAAGAACAATCCAAGAATAGGGTTAGGGTTAGGGTTAGGGTTAGGGTTAGGGTTAGGGTTAGGGTTAGGGTTAGGGTTAGAGTGAATGAACACTGGAAGAACAATCCAAGAATAGGGTTAAGGTTAGGGTTAGGGTTAGGGTTAGGGTTAGGGTTAGGGTTAGGGTTAGGGTTAGGGTTAGGGTTAGGGTTAGGGTTAGGGTGAGGGTGAGGGCTAGGGTTAGGGTTAGGGTGAATGAACACCGCAAGAACAATCCAAGATTAGGGTTAGGGTTAGGGTTAGGGTTAGGGTTAGGGTTAGGGTTAGGGTTAGGGTTAGGGTTAGGATGAATGAACACCGCAAGAACAATCCAAGATTAGGGTTAGGGTTAGGGTTAGGGTTAGGGTTAGGGTTAGGGTTAGGGTTAGGGTGAATGAACACCGCAAGAACAATCCAAGAATAGGGTTAGGGTTAGGGTTAGGGTTAGGGTTAGGGTTAGGGTTAGGGTTAGGGTTAGGGTTAGGGTTAGGGTTAGGGTTAGGATGAATGAACACCGCAAGAACAATCCAAGATTAGGGTTAGGGTTAGGGTTAGGGTTAGGGTTAGGGTTAGGGTTAGGGTTAGGGTTAGGGTTAGGGTTAGGGTTAGGGTTAGGGTTAGGGTTAGGGTTAGGGTTAGGGTTAGGGTTAGGATGAATGAACACCGCAACAACAATCCAAGATAAGGGTTAGTGTTAGTGTTAGTGTTAGTGTTAGGGTTAGGGTTAGGGTTAGGGTTAGGGTTAGGGTTAGGGTTAGGGTTAGGGTTAGGGTTAGGGTTAGGGTTAGGTTTAGGATGAATGAACACCGCAAGAACAATCCAAGATTAGGGTTAGGGTTAGGGTTAGGGTTAGGGTTAGGATGAATGAACACCACAAGAACAATCCAAGATTAGGGTTAGGGTTAGGGTTAGGGTTAGGGTTAGGGTTAGGGTTAGGGTTAGGGTTAGGGTTAGGGTTAGGGTGAATGAACACCGCAAGAACAATCCAAGAATAGGGTTAGGGTTAGGGGTAGTGTTAGGGTTAGGGTTAGGGTTAGGATTAGGGTTAGGGTTAGAGTTAGGGTTAGGGTTAGGGTTAGGGTGAATGAACACCGCAAGAACAATCCAAGAATAGGGTTAGGGTTAGGGTTAGGGTTAGGGTTAGGGTTAGGGTTAGGGTTAGGGTTAGGGTTAGGGTTAGGATGAATGAACACCGCAAGAACAATCCAAGATTTAGGGTTAGGGTTAGGGTTAGGGTTGGGGTTAGGGTTAGGATGAATGAACACCGCAACAACAATCCAAGATAAGGGTTAGTGTTAGTGTTAGTGTTAGTGTTAGGGTTAGGGTTAGGGTTAGGGTTAGGGTTAGGGTTAGGGTTAGGGTTAGGGTTAGGGTTAGGGTTAGGGTTAGGTTTAGGATGAATGAACACCGCAAGAACAATCCAAGATTAGGGTTAGGGTTAGGGTTAGGGTTAGGGTTAGGGTTAGGGTTAGGGTTAGGGTTAGGGTGAATGAACACCGTAAGAACAATCCAAGAATAGGGTTAGGGTTAGGGTTAGGGTTAGGGTTAGGGTTAGGGTTAGGGTTAGGGTTAGGGTTAGGGTTAGGGTTAGGGTTAGGGTTAGGGTTAGGATGAATGAACACCGCAAGAACAATCCAAGATTAGGGTTAGGGTTAGGGTTCGGGTTAGGATGAATGAACACCACAAGAACAATCCAAGATTAGGGTTAGGGTTAGGGTTAGGGTTAGGGTTAGGGTGAATGAACACCGCAAGAACAATCCAAGAATAGGGTTAGGGTTAGGGTTAGTGTTAGGGTTAGTGTTAGGGTTAGGGTTAGGGTTAGGATTAGGGTTAGGGTTAGAGTTAGGGTTAGGGTTAGGGTTAGGGTGAATGAACACCGCAAGAACAATCCAAGAATAGGGTTAGGGTTAGGGTTAGGGTTAGGGTTAGGGTTAGGGTGAATGAACACCGCAAGAACAATCCAAGAATAGGGTTAGGGTTAGGGTTAGGGTTAGGGTTAGGGTTAGGGTTAGGGTTAGGGTTAGGGTTAGGGTTAGGGTTAGGGTTAGGGTTAGGGTTAGGGTTAGGGTTAGGATGAATGAACACCGCAAGAACAATCCAAGATTAGGGTTAGGGTTAGGGTTAGGGTTAGGGTTAGGGTTAGGGTTAGGGTTAGGGTTAGGGTTAGGGTTAGGGTTAGGGTTAGGGTTAGGATGAATGAACACCGCAACAACAATCCAAGATAAGGGTTAGTGTTAGTGTTAGTGTTAGGGTTAGGGTTAGGGTTAGGGTTAGGGTTAGGGTTAGGGTTAGGGTTAGGGTTAGGGTTAGGGTTAGGTTTAGGATGAATGAACACCGCAAGAACAATCCAAGATT
>NW_028113130.1:80000-82500 GCF_964234715.1 Podarcis melisellensis | reverse complement strand
CAATCCAAGATTAGGGTTAGGGTTAGGGTTAGGGTTAGGGTTAGGATGAATGAACACTACAAGAACAATCCAAGATTAGGGTTAGGGTTAGGGTTAGGATTAGGGTTAGGGTTAGGGTTAGGGTTAGGGTGAATGAACACCGCAAGAACAATCCAAGAATAGGGTTAGGGTTAGGGTTAGGGTTAGGGTTATGGTTAGGGTTAGGGTTAGGGTTAGGGTTAGGGTTAGGGTAAGGGTTAGGGTTGGGTTAGGGTTAGGGTTAGGGTTAGGGTGAATGAACACCGCAAGAACAATCCAAGAATAGGGTTAGGGTTAGGGTTAGGGTTAGGGTTAGGGTTAGGGTTAGGGTTAGGGTTAGGGTTAGGGTTAGGGTTAGGGTTAGAGTGAATGAACACTGGAAGAACAATCCAAGAATAGGGTTAGGGTTAGGGTTAGGGTTAGGGTTAGGGTTAGGGTTAGGGTTAGGGTTAGGGTTAGGGTTAGGGTTAGGGTGAGGGTGAGGGCTAGGGTTAGGGTTAGGGTGAATGAACACCGCAAGAACAATCCAAGATTAGGGTTAGGGTTAGGGTTAGGGTTAGGGTTAGGGTTAGGGTTAGGGTTAGGGTTAGGGTTAGGGTTAGGGTTAGGGTTAGGATGAATGAACACCGCAAGAACAATCCAAGATTAGGGTTAGGGTTAGGGTTAGGGTTAGGGTTAGGGTTAGGGTTAGGGTTAGGGTTAGGGTTAGGATGAATGAACACCGCAACAACAATCCAAGATAAGGGTTAGTGTTAGTGTTAGTGTTAGTGTTAGTGTTAGGGTTAGGGTTAGGGTTAGGGTTAGGGTTAGGGTTAGGGTTAGGTTTAGGATGAATGAACACCGCAAGAACAATCCAAGATTAGGGTTAGGGTTAGGGTTAGGGTTAGGGTTAGGATGAATGAACACCACAAGAACAATCCAAGATTAGGGTTAGGGTTAGGGTTAGGGTTAGGGTTAGGGTTAGGGTGAATGAACACCGCAAGAACAATCCAAGAATAGGGTTAGGGTTAGGGGTAGTGTTAGGGTTAGGGTTAGGGTTAGGATTAGGGTTAGGGTTAGAGTTAGGGTTAGGGTTAGGGTTAGGGTTAGGGTGAATGAACACCGCAAGAAAAATCCAAGAATAGGGTTAGGGTTAGGGTTAGGGTTAGGGTTAGGGTTAGGGTTAGGGTTAGGGTTAGGGTTAGGATGAATGAACACCGCAAGAACAATCCAAGATTTAGGGTTAGGGTTAGGGTTAGGGTTAGGGTTAGGGTTAGGATGAATGAACACCGCAACAACAATCCAAGATAAGGGTTAGTGTTAGTGTTAGTGTTAGGGTTAGGGTTAGGGTTAGGGTTAGGGTTAGGGTTAGGGTTAGGGTTAGGGTTAGGGTTAGGGTTAGGGTTAGGGTTAGGGTTAGGTTTAGGATGAATGAACACCGCAAGAACAATCCAAGATTAGGGTTAGGGTTAGGGTTAGGGTTAGGGTTAGGGTTAGGGTTAGGGTGAATGAACACCGTAAGAACAATCCAAGAATAGGGTTAGGGTTAGGGTTAGGGTTAGGGTTAGGGTTAGGGTTAGGGTTAGGGTTAGGGTTAGGGTTAGGGTTAGGATGAATGAACACCGCAAGAACAATCCAAGATTAGGGTTAGGGTTAGGGTTCGGGTTAGGATGAATGAACACCACAAGAACAATCCAAGATTAGGGTTAGGGTTAGGGTTAGGGTTAGGGTTAGGGTGAATGAACACCGCAAGAACAATCCAAGAATAGGGTTAGGGTTAGGGTTAGTGTTAGGGTTAGTGTTAGGGTTAGGGTTAGGGTTAGGATTAGGGTTAGGGTTAGAGTTAGGGTTAGGGTTAGGGTTAGGGTGAATGAACACCGCAAGAACAATCCAAGAATAGGGTTAGGGTTAGGGTTAGGGTTAGGGTTAGGGTTAGGGTGAATGAACACCGCAAGAACAATCCAAGAATAGGGTTAGGGTTAGGGTTAGGGTTAGGGTTAGGGTTAGGGTTAGGGTTAGGGTTAGGGTTAGGGTTAGGATGAATGAACACCGCAAGAACAATCCAAGATTAGGGTTAGGGTTAGGGTTAGGGTTAGGGTTAGGGTTAGGGTTAGGGTTAGGGTTAGGGTTAGGGTTAGGATGAATGAACACCGCAACAACAATCCAAGATAAGGGTTAGTGTTAGTGTTAGTGTTAGGGTTAGGGTTAGGGTTAGGGTTAGGGTTAGGGTTAGGGTTAGGGTTAGGGTTAGGGTTAGGTTTAGGATGAATGAACACCGCAAGAACAATCCAAGATTAGGGTTAGGGTTAGGGTTAGGGTTAGGGTTAGGGTTAGGGTTAGGGTTAGGGTTAGGGTTAGGGTTAGGATGAATGAACACCGCAAGAACAATCCAAGATTAGGGTTAGGGTTAGGGTTAGGGTTAGGGTTAGGATGAATGAACACCACAAGAACAATCCAAGATTAGGGTTAGGGTTAGGGTTAGGGTTAGGGTTAGGGTTAGGGT
>NW_028113130.1:20000-22500 GCF_964234715.1 Podarcis melisellensis | reverse complement strand
AGGGTTAGGGTTAGGGTTAGGGTTAGGGTTAGGGTTAGGGTTAAGGTTAGGGTTAGGGTTAGGGTTAGGATGAATGAACACCGCAAGAACAATCCAAGATAAGGGTTAGTGTTAGTGTTAGTGTTAGTGTTAGGGTTAGGGTTAGGGTTAGGGTTAGGGTTAGGGTTAGGGTTAGGGTTAGGATGAATGAACACCGCAAGAACAATCCAAGATTAGGGTTAGGGTTAGGGTTAGGGTTAGGGTTATGGTTAGGGTTAGGGTTAGGATGAATGAACACCGCAAGAACAATCCAAGATTAGGGTTAGGGTTAGGGTTAGGGTTAGGGTTAGGGTTAGGGTTAGGGTTAGGGTTAGGGTTAGGGTTAGGGTTAGGGTTAGGGTTAGGTTTAGGATGAATGAACACCGCAAGAACAATCCAAGATTAGGGTTAGGGTTAGGGTTAGGGTTAGGGTTAAGGTTAGGGTTAGGGTGAATGAACAACGCAAGAACAATCCAAGATTAGGGTTAGGGTTAGGGTTAGGGTTAGGGTTAGGGTTAGGGTTAGGGTTAGGGTTAGGGTTAGGGTTAGGGTTAGGGTTAGGGTTAAGGTTAGGGTTAGGGTTAGGGTTAGGGTTAGGGTTAGGGTTAGGGTTAGGGTTAGGGTTAGTTTTAGGGTTAGGGTTAGGGTTAGGGTTAGGGTTAGGGTTAGGGTTAGGGTTAGGATGAATGAACACCGCAAGAACAATACAAGATAAGGGTTAGTGTTAGTGTTAGTGTTAGTGTTAGTGTTAGGGTTAGGGTTAGGGTTAGGGTTAGGGTTAGGGTTAGGGTTAGGGTTAGGGTTAGGGTTAGGATGAATGAACACCGCAAGAACAATCCAAGATTAGGGTTAGGGTTAGGGTTAGGATGAATGAACACCGCAAGAACAATCCAAGATTAGGGTTAGGGTTAGGGTTAGGGTTAGGGTTAGGGTTAGGGTTAGGGTTAGGGTTAGGGTTAGGGTTAGGGTTAGGGTTAGGGTTAGGGTTAGGGTTAGGTTTAGGATGAATGAACACCGCAAGAACAATCCAAGATTAGGGTTAGGGTTAGGGTTAAGGTTAGGGTTAGGGTTAGGGTTAGGATGAATGAACACTACAAGAACAATCCAAGATTAGGGTTAGGGTTAGGGTTAGGGTTTGGGTGAATGAACACCGCAAGAACAATCCAAGATTAGGGTTAGGGTTAGGGTTAGGGTTAGGGTTAGGGTTAGGGTTAGGATGAATGAAAACCACAAGAACAATCCAAGATTAGGGTTAGGGTTAGGGTTAGGGTTAGGGTTAGGGTTAGGGTTAGGATGAATGAACACCGCAAGAACAATCCAAGATTAGGGTTAGGGTTAGGGTTAGGGTTAGGGTTAGGGTTAGGGTTAGGGTTAGGGTTAAGGTTAGGGTTAGGGTTAGGGTTAGGGTTAGGGTTAGGGTTAGGGTGAATGAACACCGCAAGAGCAATCCAAGATTAGGGTTAGGGTAAGGGTTAGGGTTAGGGTTAGGGTTAGGGTTAGGGTTAGGTTTAGGGTTAGGGTTAAGGTTAGGGTTAGGGTTAGGGTTAGGATGAATGAACACCGCAAGAACAATCCAAGATAAGGGTTAGTGTTAGTGTTAGTGTTAGTGTTAGTGTTAGTGTTAGGGTTAGGGTTAGGGTTAGGGTTAGGGTTAGGGTTAGGATGAATGAACACCGCAAGAACAATCCAAGATTAGGGTTAGGGTTAGGGTTAGGGTTAGGGTTAGGGTTAGGGTTAGGGTTAGGGTTAGGGTTAGGATGAATGAACACCGCAAGAACAATCCAAGATTAGGGTTAGGGTTAGGGTTAGGGTTAGGGTTAGGGTTAGGGTTAGGGTTAGGGTTAGGGTGAATGAACACCGCAAGAACAATCCAAGAATAGGGTTAGGGTTAGGGTTAGGGTTAGGGTTAAGGTTAGGGTTAGGGTGAATGAACAACGCAAGAAGAATCCAAGATTAGGGTTAGGGTTAGGGTTAGGGTTAGGGTTAGGGTTAGGGTTAGGGTTAGGGTTAGGGTTAGGGTTAGGGTTAGGGTTAGGGTTAGGGTTAGGGTTAGTTTTAGGGTTAGGGTTAGGGTTAGGGTTAGGGTTAGGGTTAGGATGAATGAACACCGCAAGAACAATCCAAGATAAGGGTTAGTGTTAGTGTTAGTGTTAGTGTTAGTGTTAGGGTTAGGGTTAGGGTTAGGGTTAGGGTTAGGGTTAGGGTTAGGGTTAGGGTTAGGGTTAGGGTTAGGGTTAGGGTTAGGATGAATGAACACCGCAAGAACAATCCAAGATTAGGGTTAGGGTTAGGGTTAGGGTTAGGGTTAGGGTTAGGATGAATGAACACCGCAAGAACAATCCAAGATTAGGGTTAGGGTTAGGGTTAGGGTTAGGGTTAGGGTTAGGGTTAGGGTTAGGGTTAGGGTTAGGGTTAGGGTTAGGGTTAGGGTTAGGGTTAGGGTTAGGTTTAGGATGAATGAACACCGCAAGAACAATCCAAG
>NW_028113131.1:510000-512500 GCF_964234715.1 Podarcis melisellensis | reverse complement strand
AACCTAACCCTAACCTTAACCCTAACCCTAACCCTAACCCTAACCCTAACCCTAACCCTAACCCTAACCCTAATCCTAACCCTAACCCTAACCCTAACCCTAACCCTAACCCTAACCCTATTCTTGGATTGTTCTTGCGGTGTTCATTCACCCTAACCCTAACCCTAACCCTAACCCTAACCCTAACCCTAACCCTAACCCTAATCTTGGATTGTTCTTGCGGTGTTCATTCATCCTAACCCTAACCCTAACCCTAACCCTAACCCTAACCCTAACCCTAACCCTAACCCTAACCCTAACCCTAATCTTGGATTGTTCTTGCTGTGTTCATTCACCCTAACCCTAACCCTAACCCTAACCCTAACCCTAACCCTAACCCTAACCCTAATCTTGGATTCTTCTTGCGGTGTTCATTCATCCTAACCCTAACCCTAACCCTAACCCTAACCCTAACCCTAACCCTAACCCTAACCCTAACCCTAACCCTAACCCTAACCCTAACCCTAACCCTAACACTAACACTAACACTAACACTAACCCTTATCATGGATTGTTCTTGCGGTGTTCATTCATCCTAACCCTAACCCTAACCCTAACCCGAACCCGAACCCTAACCCTAACCCTAACCCTAACCCTAACCCTAACCCTAACCCTAACCCTAACCCTATTCTTGAATTGTTCTTGCGGTGTTCATTCACCCTAGCCCTAACCCTAACCCTAACCCTAACCCTAACCCTAACCCTAACCCTAACCCTAATCCTAACCCTAACCCTAACCCTAACCCTAACCCTAACCCTATTCTTGGATTGTTCTTGTGGTGTTCATTCACCCTAACCCTAACCCTAACCCTAACCCTCACCCTAACCCTAATCTTGGATTGTTCTTGTGGTGTTCATTCATCCTAACCCTAAGCCTAAGCCTAACCCTAACCCTAACCCTAACCCTAACCCTATTCTTGGATTGTTCTTCCGGTGTTCATTCACCCTAACCCTAACCCTAACCCTAACCCTAACCCTAACCTTAACCCTAATCTTGGATTGTTCTTGTAGTGTTCATTCATCCTAAACCTAACCCTAACCCTAACCCTAACCCTAATCTTGGATTGTTCTTGCGGTGTTCATTCATCCTAAACCTAACCCTAACCCTAACCCTAACCCTAACCCTCACCCTAACCCTAATCTTGGATTGTTCTTGTGGTGTTCATTCATCCTAACCCTAACCCTAAGCCTAACCCTAACCCTAAACCTAACCCTAACCCTATTCTTGGATTGTTCTTGCGGTGTTCATTCACCCTAACCCTAACCCTAACCCTAATCTTGGATTGTTCTTGTAGTGTTCATTCATCCTAACCCTAACCCTAACCCTAACCCTAACTCTAACCCTAATCTTTGATTGTTCTTGCGGTGTTCATTCATCCTAAACCTAACCCTAACCTTAACCCTAACCCTAACCCTAACCCTAACCCTAACCCTAACCCTAATCCTAACCCTAACCCTAACCCTAACCCTAACCCTAACCCTAACCCTATTCTTGGATTGTTCTTGCGGTGTTCATTCACCCTAACCCTAACCCTAACCCTAACCCTAACCCTAACCCTAACCCTAACCCTAATCTTGGATTGTTCTTGCGGTGTTCATTCATCCTAACCCTAACCCTAACCCTAACCCTAACCCTAACCCTAACCCTAACCCTAACCCTAACCCTAACCTTAACCCTAATCTTGGATTGTTCTTGCTGTGTTCATTCACCCTAACCCTAACCCTAACCCTAACCCTAACCCTAACCCTAACCCTAACCCTAACCCTAATCTTGGATTCTTCTTGCGGTGTTCATTCATCCTAAACCTAACCCTAACCCTAACCCTAACCCTAACCCTAACCCTAACCCTAACCCTAACCCTAACACTAACACTAACACTAACACTAACCCTTATCATGGATTGTTCTTGCGGTGTTCATTCATCCTAACCCTAACCCTAACCCTAACCCGAACCCTAACCCTAACCCTAACCCTAACCCTAACCCTAACCCTAACCCTAACCCTAACCCTAACCCTATTCTTGAATTGTTCTTGCGGTGTTCATTCACCCTAGCCCTAACCCTAACCCTAACCCTAACCCTAACCCTAACCCTAACCCTAACCCTAACCCTAACCCTAACCCTAACCCTAACCCTATTCTTGGATTGTTCTTGTGGTGTTCATTCACCCTAACCCTAACCCTAACCCTAACCCTCACCCTAACCCTAATCTTGGATTGTTCTTGTGGTGTTCATTCATCCTAACCCTAAGCCTAAGCTTAACCCTAACCCTAACCCTAACCCTAACCCTATTCTTGGATTGTTCTTCCGGTGTTCATTCACCCTAACCCTAACCCTAACCCTAACCCTAACCCTAACCTTAACCCTAATCTTGGATTGTTCTTGTGGTTTTCATTCATCCTAACCCTAACCCTAACCCTAACCCTAACCCTAACCCTAACCCTAACCCTAATCTTGGATTG
>NW_028113131.1:477500-492500 GCF_964234715.1 Podarcis melisellensis | reverse complement strand
TAACCCTAACCCTAACCCTAACCCTAACCCTAACCCTAACCCTAACCCTAACCCTAACCCTAATCTTGGATTGTTCTTGTGGTGTTCATTCATCCTAACCCTAACCCTAACCCTAACCCTAACCCTAACCCTAACCCTAACCCTAACCCTAACCCTAACCCTAACCCTAACCCTATGCTTGGATTGTTCTTGCGGTGTTCATTCACCCGAACCCAAACCCTAACCCTTACCCTAACCCTAACCTTAACCCTAACCCTAACCCTAAAACTAACCCTAACCCTAACCCTAACCCTAACCCTAACCCTTACCCTAACCCTAATCTTGGATTGCTCTTGCGGTGTTCATTCACCCTAACCCTAACCCTAACCCTAACCCTAACCCTAACCCTAACCCTAATCCTAACCCTAACCTTAACCCTAACCCTAACCCTAACCCTAACCCTAACCCTAACCCTAACCCCAACCCTAACCCTAACCCTAATCTTGGATTGTTCTTGCGGTGTTCATTCACCCTAACCCTAACCCTAACCCTAACCCTAACCCTAACCCTAACCCTAACCCTAACCCTAATCTTGGATTGTTCTTGCGTTGTTCATTCACCCTAACCCTAACCCTAACCCTAACACTAACACTAACACTAACACTAACACTAACACTAACCCTTATCTTGGATTGTTCTTGCGGTGTTCATTCATCCTAACCCTAACCCTAACCCTAACCCTAACCCTAACCCTAACCCTAACCCTAACCCTAACCCTAACCCCAACCCTAACCCCAACCCTAACCCTAACCCTAACACTAACCCTTATCTTGGTTTGTTCTTGTGGTGTTCATTCATCCTAACCCTAACCCTAACCCTAACCCTAACCCTAACCCTAACCCTAACCCTAACCCTAACCCTAACCCTAACCCTAACCCTATTCTTGGATTGTTCTTGCGGTGTTCATTCACCCTAACCCTAACCCTAACCTTAACCCTAACCCTAACCCTAACCCTAACCCTAACCCTAACCCTAACCCTAACCCTAACCCTAACCCTAACCCTAACCCTAACCCTAATCTTGGATTGTTCTTGCGGTGTTCATTCATCCTAACCCTAACCCTAACCCTAACCCTAACCCTAACCCTAACCCTAACCCTAACCCTAATCTTGGATTGTTCTTGCGGTGTTCATTCACCCTAACCCTAACCCTAACCCTAACCCTAACCCTAACCCTCACCCTCACCCTAACCCTAACCCTAACCCTAACCCTAACCCTAACCCTAACCCAAACCCTAACCCTAACCCTAAGCTTGGATTGTTATTGTGGCGTTCATTCACCCTAACCCTAACCCTAACCCTAACCCTATTCTTGGATTGTTCTTGCGGTGTTCATTCATCCTAACCCTAACCCTAACCCTAACCCTAACCCTAACCCTAACCCTAATCCTAACCCTAACCCTAACCCTAATCTTGGATTGTTCTTGCGGTGTTCATTCACCCTAACCCTAACCCTAACCCTAACCCTAACCCTAACCCTCACCCTCACCCTAACCCTAACCCTAACCCTAACCCTAACCCAAACCCTAACACTAACCCTAAGCTTGGATTGTTATTGTGGCGTTCATTCACCCTAACCCTAACCCTAACCCTAACCCTAACCCTAACCCTAACCCTTACCCTTACCCTTACCCTTACCCTAACCCTAATCTTGGATTGCTCTAGCGGTGTTCATTCATCCTAACCCTAACCCTAACCCTAACCCTAACCCCAACCCTAACCCTAACCCTAACCGTAAAACTAACCCTAACCCTAACCATAACCCTTGCCCAAACCCTAATCTTGGATTGCTCTTGCGGTGTTCATTCACCCTAACCCTAACCCTAACCCTAATCCTAACCCTAACCTTAACCTTAACCCTAACCCTAACCCTAACCCTAACCCTAACCCTAACCCTAACCCTAACCCTAACCCTAACCCTAATCTTGGATTGTTCTTGCGGTGTTCATTCACCCTAACCCTAACCCTAACCCTAATCCTAACCCTAACCCTAACCCTAACCCTAACCCTAACCCTAACCCTAACCCTAACCCTAACCCTAACCCTAACCCTAACCCTAACCCTAACCCTAATCTTGGATTGTTCTTGCGTTGTTCATTCACCCTAACCCTAACCCTAACCCTAACCCTAACCCTAATCTTGGATTGTTCTTGTGGTGTTCATTCATCCTAACCCTAACCCTAACCCTAACCCTAACCCTAACCCTAACCCTAACCCTAACCCTAACCCTAACCCTAACCCTAACCCCAACCCTAACCCTAACCCTAACCCTAACCCTAACCCTAATCTTGGATTGTTCTTGTGGTGTTCATTCATCCTAACCCTAACCCTAACCCTAACCCTAACCCTAACCCTAACCCTAACCCTAACCCTATTCTTGGATTGTTCTTGCGGTGTTCATTCACCCTAACCCTAACCCTAACCCTAACCCTAACCCTAACCCTAACCCTAACCCTATTCTTGGATTGTTCTTGCGGTGTTCATTCACCCTAACCCTAACCCTAACCCTAACCCTAACCCTAACCCTAACCCTAACCCTAACCCTAACCCTAACCATAACCATAACCCTAATCTTGGATTGTTCTTGCGGTGTTCATTCATCCTAACCCTAACCCTAACCCTAACCCTAACCCTAACCCTAACCCTAACCCTAACCCTAAGCCTAACCCTAACCCTAACCCTAACCCTAATCTTGGATTGTTCTTGCGGTGTTCATTCACCCTAACCCTAACCCTAACCCTAACCCTAACCCTAACCCTAACCCTAACCCTAATCTTGGATTGTTCTTGCGGTGTTCATTCATCCTAAACCTAACCCTAACCCTAACCCTAACCCTAACCCTAACCCTAACCCTAACCCTAACCCTAACCCTAACCCCAACCCTAACCCTAACCCTAACCCTAACCCTAACCCTAACCCTAAAACTAACCCTAACCCTAACCCTTACCCTAACCCTAATCTTGGATTGCTCTTGCGGTGTTCATTCACCCTAACCCTAACCCTAACCCTAACAGTAACCCTAACCCTAACCCTAACCCTAACCCTAACCCTAACCCTAACCCTTACCCTAACCCTAACCCTAACCCTAATCTTGGATTGTTCTTGCGGTGTTCATTCACCCTAACCCTAACCCTAGGTAAAGGTAAAGGTACCCCTGCCCGTATGGGCCAGTCTAGACAGACTCTGGGGTTGTGCGCCCATCTCACTTAAGAGGCCAGGGGCCAGCGCTGTCCGGAGACACTTCCGGGTCACGTGGCCAGCGTGACATCGCTGCTCTGGCGAGCCAGAGCCGCACACGGAAACGCCGTTTACCTTCCCGCTGGTAAGCGGTCCCTATTTATCTACTTGCACCCGGAGGTGCTTTCGAACTGCTAGGTTGGCAGGCGCTGGGACCGAGCAGCGGGAGCGCACCCCGCCGCAGGGATTCGAACCGCCGACCTTTAGATCGGCAAGTCCTAGGCGCTGAGGCTTTAACCCACAGCGCCACCTGTGTCCCTTACCTTAACCCTAACCCTAACCCTAACCCTAACCCTAACCCTAACCCTAACCCTAACCCTAACCCTAATCTTGGATTGTTCTTGCGTTGTTCATTCACCCTAACCCTAACCCTAACCCGAACCCGAACCCTAACCCTAATTTTGGATTGTTCTTGTGGTGTTCATTCATCCTAACCCTAACCCTAACCCTAACCCTAACCCTAACCCTAACCCTAAACCTAACCCTAACCCTAACCCTAACCCTAACCCTAATCTTGGATTGTTCTTGCGGTGTTCATTCACCCTAACCCTAACCCTAACCCTAACCCTAACCCTAACCCTAACCCTAACCCTAATCTTGGATTGTTCTTGTAGTGTTCATTCATCCTAACCCTAACCCTAACCCTAACCCTAATCTTGGATTGTTCTTGCGGTGTTCATTCATCCTAAACCTAACCCTAACCCTAACTCTAACCCTAACCCTAACCCTAACCCTAACCCTAACCCTAACCCTAACCCTAACCCTAACCCTAATCGTGGATTGTTCTTGCGGTGTTCATTCATCCTAAACCTAACCCTAACCCTAACCCTAACCCTAACCCTAACCATAACCCTAACCCTAACCCTAACCCTAACCCTAACACTAACACTAACACTAACCCTAATCTTGGATTGTTCTTGTAGTGTTCATTCATCCTAACCCTAACCCTAACCCTAACCCTAACCCTAACCCTAATCTTGGATTGTTCTTGCGGTGTTCATTCATCCTAAACCTAACCCTAACCCTAACCCTAACCCTAACCCTAACACTAACACTAACACTAACACTAACCCTTATCTTGGATTGTTCTTGCGGTGTTCATTCATCCTAACCCTAACCCTAACCCTAACCCTAACCCTAACCCTAACCCTAACCCTAACCCTAACCCTAACCCTAACCCTAACCCAAACCCTAATACTAACCCTAAGCTTGGATTGTTATTGTGGCGTTCATTCACCCTAACCCTAACCCTAACCCTAACCCTAACCCTAACCCTTACCCTTACCCTAACCCTAATCTTGGATTGCTCTAGCGGTGTTCATTCATCCTAACCCTAACCCTAACCCTAACCCTAACCCCAACCCTAACCCTAACCCTAACCGTAAAACTAACCCTAACCATAACCCTTGCCCAAACCCTAATCTTGGATTGCTCTTGCGGTGTTCATTCACCCTAACCCTAACCCTAACCCTAACCCTAATCCTAACCCTAACCTTAACCTTAACCCTAACCCTAACCCTAACCCTAACCCTAACCCTAACCCTAACCCTAACCCTAACCCTAATCTTGGATTGTTCTTGCGGTGTTCATTCACCCTAACCCTAACCCTAACCCTAACCCTAACCCTAACCCTAACCCTAACCCTAACCCTAACCCTAACCCTAACCCTAATCTTGGATTGTTCTTGCTTTGTTCATTCACCCTAACCCTAACCCTAACCCTAACCCTAACCCTAACCCTAATCTTGGGTTTTTCTTGTGGTGTTCATTCATCCTAACCCTAACCCTAACCCTAACCCTAACCCTAACCCTAACCCTAACCCTAACCCTAACCCCAACCCTAACCCTAACCCTAACCCTAACCCTAACCCTAATCTTGGATTGTTCTTGTGGTGTTCATTCATCCTAACCCTAACCCTAACCCTAACCCTAACCCTAACCCTAACCCTAACCCTAACCCTAACCCTAACCCTAACCCTATTCTTGGATTGTTCTTGCGGTGTTCATTCACCCTAACCCTAACCCTAACCCTAACCCTAACCCTAATCCTAACCCTAACCCTAATTTTTGGATTGTTCTTGCGGCGTTCATTCACCCTAACCCTAACCCTAACCCTAACCCTAAGCTTGGATTGTTCTTGCGGTGTTCATTCACCCTAACCCTAACCCTAACCCTAACCCTAACCCTAACCCTAACCCTAACCCTAACCCTAACCCTAATCTTGGATTGCTCTTGCGGTGTTCATTCACCCTAACCCTAACCCTAACCCTAACCCTAACCCTAACCCTAACCCTAACCCTAACCCTAACCCTAAGCTTGGATTGTTCTTGCGGTGTTCATTCACCCTAACCCTAACCCTAACCCTAACCCTAACCCTAACCCTAACCCTAACCCTAATCTTGGATTGCTCTTGCGGTGTTCATTCACCCTAACCCTAACCCTAACCCTAACCCTAACCCTAACCCTAACCCTAACCCTAACCCTAACCCTAACTCTAACCCTAACCCTAATCTTGGATTGTTCTTGCGGTGTTCATTCACCCTAACCCTAACCCTAACCCTAACCCTAACCCTAACCCTAACCCTAACCCTAACCCTAATCTTGGATTGTTTTTGCGTTGTTCATTCACCCTAACCCTAACCCTAACCCTAACCCTAACCCTAACCCTAACCCTAACCCTAACCCTAACCCTAACCCTAATCTTGGATTGTTCTTGTGGTGTTCATTCATCCTAACCCTAACCCTAACCCTAACCCTAACCCTAACCCTAACCCTAACCCTAACCCTAACCCTAACCCTAACCCTAACCCTAACCCTATGCTTGGATTGTTCTTGCGGTGTTCATTCACCCGAACCCAAACCCTAACCCTTACCCTAACCCTAACCTTAACCCTAACCCTAACCCTAAAACTAACCCTAACCCTAACCCTAACCCTAACCCTAACCCTTACCCTAACCCTAATCTTGGATTGCTCTTGCGGTGTTCATTCACCCTAACCCTAACCCTAACCCTAACCCTAACCCTAACCCTAACCCTAATCCTAACCCTAACCTTAACCCTAACCCTAACCCTAACCCTAACCCTAACCCTAACCCTAACCCCAACCCTAACCCTAACCCTAATCTTGGATTGTTCTTGCGGTGTTCATTCACCCTAACCCTAACCCTAACCCTAACCCTAACCCTAACCCTAACCCTAACCCTAATCTTGGATTGTTCTTGCGTTGTTCATTCACCCTAACCCTAACCCTAACCCTAACACTAACACTAACACTAACACTAACACTAACACTAACACTAACCCTTATCTTGGATTGTTCTTGCGGTGTTCATTCATCCTAACCCTAACCCTAACCCTAACCCTAACCCTAACCCTAACCCTAACCCTAACCCTAACCCTAACCCTAACCCTAACCCTAACCCCAACCCTAACCCCAACCCTAACCCTAACCCTAACACTAACCCTTATCTTGGTTTGTTCTTGTGGTGTTCATTCATCCTAACCCTAACCCTAACCCTAACCCTAACCCTAACCCTAACCCTAACCCTAACCCTAACCCTAACCCTAACCCTAACCCTAACCCTAACCCTATTCTTGGATTGTTCTTGCGGTGTTCATTCACCCTAACCCTAACCCTAACCTTAACCCTAACCCTAACCCTAACCCTAACCCTAACCCTAACCCTAACCCTAACCCTAACCCTAACCCTAACCCTAACCCTAACCCTAATCTTGGATTGTTCTTGCGGTGTTCATTCATCCTAACCCTAACCCTAACCCTAACCCTAACCCTAACCCTAACCCTAACCCTAACCCTAACCCTAATCTTGGATTGTTCTTGCGGTGTTCATTCACCCTAACCCTAACCCTAACCCTAACCCTAACCCTAACCCTAACCCTCACCCTCACCCTAACCCTAACCCTAACCCTAACCCAAACCCTAACCCTAACCCTAAGCTTGGATTGTTATTGTGGCGTTCATTCACCCTAACCCTAACCCTAACCCTAACCCTATTCTTGGATTGTTCTTGCGGTGTTCATTCATCCTAACCCTAACCCTAACCCTAACCCTAACCCTAACCCTAATCCTAACCCTAACCCTAACCCTAATCTTGGATTGTTCTTGCGGTGTTCATTCACCCTAACCCTAACCCTAACCCTAACCCTAACCCTCACCCTCACCCTAACCCTAACCCTAACCCTAACCCTAACCCTAACCCAAACCCTAACACTAACCCTAAGCTTGGATTGTTATTGTGGCGTTCATTCACCCTAACCCTAACCCTAACCCTAACCCTAACCCTAACCCTAACCCTAACTCTAACCCTAACCCTAATCTTGGATTGTTCTTGCGGTGTTCATTCACCCTAACCCTAACCCTAACCCTAACCCTAACCCTAACCCTAACCCTAACCCTAACCCTAATCTTGGATTGTTTTTGCGTTGTTCATTCACCCTAACCCTAACCCTAACCCTAACCCTAACCCTAACCCTAACCCTAACCCTAACCCTAACCCTAATCTTGGATTGTTCTTGTGGTGTTCATTCATCCTAACCCTAACCCTAACCCTAACCCTAACCCTAACCCTAACCCTAACCCTAACCCTAACCCTAACCCTAACCCTAACCCTATGCTTGGATTGTTCTTGCGGTGTTCATTCACCCGAACCCAAACCCTAACCCTTACCCTAACCCTAACCTTAACCCTAACCCTAACCCTAAAACTAACCCTAACCCTAACCCTAACCCTAACCCTAACCCTAACCCTAACCCTTACCCTAACCCTAATCTTGGATTGCTCTTGCGGTGTTCATTCACCCTAACCCTAACCCTAACCCTAACCCTAACCCTAACCCTAACCCTAACCCTAATCCTAACCCTAACCTTAACCCTAACCCTAACCCTAACCCTAACCCTAACCCTAACCCTAACCCCAACCCTAACCCTAACCCTAATCTTGGATTGTTCTTGCGGTGTTCATTCACCCTAACCCTAACCCTAACCCTAACCCTAACCCTAACCCTAACCCTAACCCTAATCTTGGATTGTTCTTGCGTTGTTCATTCACCCTAACCCTAACCCTAACCCTAACACTAACACTAACACTAACACTAACACTAACACTAACACTAACACTAACCCTTATCTTGGATTGTTCTTGCGGTGTTCATTCATCCTAACCCTAACCCTAACCCTAACCCTAACCCTAACCCTAACCCTAACCCTAACCCTAACCCTAACCCTAACCCTAACCCTAACCCCAACCCTAACCCCAACCCTAACCCTAACCCTAACACTAACCCTTATCTTGGTTTGTTCTTGTGGTGTTCATTCATCCTAACCCTAACCCTAACCCTAACCCTAACCCTAACCCTAACCCTAACCCTAACCCTAACCCTAACCCTAACCCTAACCCTAACCCTAACCCTAACCCTATTCTTGGATTGTTCTTGCGGTGTTCATTCACCCTAACCCTAACCCTAACCTTAACCCTAACCCTAACCCTAACCCTAACCCTAACCCTAACCCTAACCCTAACCCTAACCCTAACCCTAACCCTAACCCTAATCTTGGATTGTTCTTGCGGTGTTCATTCATCCTAACCCTAACCCTAACCCTAACCCTAACCCTAACCCTAACCCTAACCCTAACCCTAACCCTAATCTTGGATTGTTCTTGCGGTGTTCATTCACCCTAACCCTAACCCTAACCCTAACCCTAACCCTAACCCTAACCCTCACCCTCACCCTAACCCTAACCCTAACCCTAACCCAAACCCTAACCCTAACCCTAAGCTTGGATTGTTATTGTGGCGTTCATTCACCCTAACCCTAACCCTAACCCTAACCCTATTCTTGGATTGTTCTTGCGGTGTTCATTCATCCTAACCCTAACCCTAACCCTAACCCTAACCCTAACCCTAATCCTAACCCTAACCCTAACCCTAATCTTGGATTGTTCTTGCGGTGTTCATTCACCCTAACCCTAACCCTAACCCTAACCCTAACCCTAACCCTAACCCTCACCCTCACCCTAACCCTAACCCTAACCCTAACCCTAACCCAAACCCTAACACTAACCCTAAGCTTGGATTGTTATTGTGGCGTTCATTCACCCTAACCCTAACCCTAACCCTAACCCTAACCCTAACCCTAACCCTTACCCTTACCCTTACCCTTACCCTAACCCTAATCTTGGATTGCTCTAGCGGTGTTCATTCATCCTAACCCTAACCCTAACCCTAACCCTAACCCTAACCCCAACCCTAACCCTAACCCTAACCGTAAAACTAACCCTAACCCTAACCATAACCCTTGCCCAAACCCTAATCTTGGATTGCTCTTGCGGTGTTCATTCACCCTAACCCTAACCCTAACCCTAACCCTAATCCTAACCCTAACCTTAACCTTAACCCTAACCCTAACCCTAACCCTAACCCTAACCCTAACCCTAACCCTAACCCTAATCTTGGATTGTTCTTGCGGTGTTCATTCACCCTAACCCTAACCCTAACCCTAACCCTAACCCTAACCCTAACCCTAACCCTAACCCTAACCCTAACCCTAACCCTAACCCTAACCCTAACCCTAACCCTAACCCTAACCCTAACCCTAACCCTAACCCTAATCTTGGATTGTTCTTGCGTTGTTCATTCACCCTAACCCTAACCCTAACCCTAACCCTAACCCTAATCTTGGATTGTTCTTGTGGTGTTCATTCATCCTAACCCTAACCCTAACCCTAACCCTAACCCTAACCCTAACCCTAACCCTAACCCTAACCCTAACCCTAACCCTAACCCCAACCCTAACCCTAACCCTAACCCTAACCCTAACCCTAATCTTGGATTGTTCTTGTGGTGTTCATTCATCCTAACCCTAACCCTAACCCTAACCCTAACCCTAACCCTAACCCTAACCCTAACCCTAACCCTAACCCTAACCCTATTCTTGGATTGTTCTTGCGGTGTTCATTCACCCTAACCCTAACCCTAACCCTAACCCTAACCCTAACCCTAACCCTAACCCTATTCTTGGATTGTTCTTGCGGTGTTCATTCACCCTAACCCTAACCCTAACCCTAACCCTAACCCTAACCCTAACCCTAACCCTAACCCTAACCCTAACCATAACCATAACCCTAATCTTGGATTGTTCTTGCGGTGTTCATTCATCCTAACCCTAACCCTAACCCTAACCCTAACCCTAACCCTAACCCTAAGCCTAACCCTAACCCTAACCCTAACCCTAACCCTAATCTTGGATTGTTCTTGCGGTGTTCATTCACCCTAACCCTAACCCTAACCCTAACCCTAACCCTAACCCTAACCCTAACCCTAACCCTAACCCTAATCTTGGATTGTTCTTGCGGTGTTCATTCATCCTAAACCTAACCCTAACCCTAACCCTAACCCTAACCCTAACCCTAACCCTAACCCTAACCCTAACCCTAACCCTAACCCTAACCCCAACCCTAACCCTAACCCTAACCCTAACCCTAACCCTAACCCTAAAACTAACCCTAACCCTAACCCTTACCCTAACCCTAATCTTGGATTGCTCTTGCGGTGTTCATTCACCCTAACCCTAACCCTAACCCTAACAGTAACCCTAACCCTAACCCTAACCCTAACCCTAACCCTAACCCTAACCCTAACCCTTACCCTAACCCTAACCCTAACCCTAACCCTAATCTTGGATTGTTCTTGCGGTGTTCATTCACCCTAACCCTAACCCTAGGTAAAGGTAAAGGTACCCCTGCCCGTATGGGCCAGTCTAGACAGACTCTGGGGTTGTGCGCCCATCTCACTTAAGAGGCCAGGGGCCAGCGCTGTCCGGAGACACTTCCGGGTCACGTGGCCAGCGTGACATCGCTGCTCTGGCGAGCCAGAGCCGCACACGGAAACGCCGTTTACCTTCCCGCTGGTAAGCGGTCCCTATTTATCTACTTGCACCCGGAGGTGCTTTCGAACTGCTAGGTTGGCAGGCGCTGGGACCGAGCAGCGGGAGCGCACCCCGCCGCAGGGATTCGAACCGCCGACCTTTAGATCGGCAAGTCCTAGGCGCTGAGGCTTTAACCCACAGCGCCACCTGTGTCCCTTACCTTAACCCTAACCCTAACCCTAACCCTAACCCTAACCCTAACCCTAACCCTAACCCTAACCCTAACCCTAACCCTAATCTTGGATTTTTCTTGCGTTGTTCATTCACCCTAACCCTAACCCTAACCCGAACCCGAACCCTAACCCTAATTTTGGATTGTTCTTGTGGTGTTCATTCATCCTAACCCTAACCCTAACCCTAACCCTAACCCTAACCCTAAACCTAACCCTAACCCTAACCCTAACCCTAACCCTAACCCTAAACCTAACCCTAACCCTAACCCTAACCCTAACCCTAACCCTAACCCTAACCCTAACCCTAACCCTAACCCTAACCCTAACCCTAACCCTAACCCTAACCCTAACCCTAACCCTAACCTTAACCCTAACCCTAACCCTAACCCTAACCCTAACCCTAACCCTAACCCTAACCCTAATCTTGGATTGTTCTTGCGGTGTTCATTCACCCTAACCCTAACCCTAACCCTAACCCTAACCCTAACCCTAACCCTAACCCTAACCCTAACCCTAACCCTAACCCTAACCCTAACCCTAACCCTAACCCTAACCCTAACCCTAACCCTAACCCTAACCCTAATCTTGGATTGTTCTTGCGTTGTTCATTCACCCTAACCCTAACCCTAACCCTAACCCTAACCCTAATCTTGGATTGTTCTTGTGGTGTTCATTCATCCTAACCCTAACCCTAACCCTAACCCTAACCCTAACCCTAACCCTAACCCTAACCCTAACCCTAACCCTAACCCCAACCCTAACCCTAACCCTAACCCTAACCCTAACCCTAATCTTGGATTGTTCTTGTGGTGTTCATTCATCCTAACCCTAACCCTAACCCTAACCCTAACCCTAACCCTAACCCTAACCCTAACCCTAACCCTAACCCTAACCCTATTCTTGGATTGTTCTTGCGGTGTTCATTCACCCTAACCCTAACCCTAACCCTAACCCTAACCCTAACCCTAACCCTAACCCTATTCTTGGATTGTTCTTGCGGTGTTCATTCACCCTAACCCTAACCCTAACCCTAACCCTAACCCTAACCCTAACCCTAACCCTAACCCTAACCCTAACCATAACCATAACCCTAATCTTGGATTGTTCTTGCGGTGTTCATTCATCCTAACCCTAACCCTAACCCTAACCCTAACCCTAACCCTAACCCTAAGCCTAACCCTAACCCTAACCCTAACCCTAACCCTAATCTTGGATTGTTCTTGCGGTGTTCATTCACCCTAACCCTAACCCTAACCCTAACCCTAACCCTAACCCTAACCCTAACCCTAACCCTAACCCTAATCTTGGATTGTTCTTGCGGTGTTCATTCATCCTAAACCTAACCCTAACCCTAACCCTAACCCTAACCCTAACCCTAACCCTAACCCTAACCCTAACCCTAACCCTAACCCTAACCCCAACCCTAACCCTAACCCTAACCCTAACCCTAACCCTAACCCTAAAACTAACCCTAACCCTAACCCTTACCCTAACCCTAATCTTGGATTGCTCTTGCGGTGTTCATTCACCCTAACCCTAACCCTAACCCTAACAGTAACCCTAACCCTAACCCTAACCCTAACCCTAACCCTAACCCTAACCCTAACCCTTACCCTAACCCTAACCCTAACCCTAACCCTAATCTTGGATTGTTCTTGCGGTGTTCATTCACCCTAACCCTAACCCTAGGTAAAGGTAAAGGTACCCCTGCCCGTATGGGCCAGTCTAGACAGACTCTGGGGTTGTGCGCCCATCTCACTTAAGAGGCCAGGGGCCAGCGCTGTCCGGAGACACTTCCGGGTCACGTGGCCAGCGTGACATCGCTGCTCTGGCGAGCCAGAGCCGCACACGGAAACGCCGTTTACCTTCCCGCTGGTAAGCGGTCCCTATTTATCTACTTGCACCCGGAGGTGCTTTCGAACTGCTAGGTTGGCAGGCGCTGGGACCGAGCAGCGGGAGCGCACCCCGCCGCAGGGATTCGAACCGCCGACCTTTAGATCGGCAAGTCCTAGGCGCTGAGGCTTTAACCCACAGCGCCACCTGTGTCCCTTACCTTAACCCTAACCCTAACCCTAACCCTAACCCTAACCCTAACCCTAACCCTAACCCTAACCCTAACCCTAACCCTAATCTTGGATTTTTCTTGCGTTGTTCATTCACCCTAACCCTAACCCTAACCCGAACCCGAACCCTAACCCTAATTTTGGATTGTTCTTGTGGTGTTCATTCATCCTAACCCTAACCCTAACCCTAACCCTAACCCTAACCCTAAACCTAACCCTAACCCTAACCCTAACCCTAACCCTAATCTTGGATTGTTCTTGCGGTGTTCATTCACCCTAACCCTAACCCTAACCCTAACCCTAACCCTAACCCTAACCCTAACCCTAATCTTGGATTGTTCTTGTAGTGTTCATTCATCCTAACCCTAACCCTAACCCTAACCCTAATCTTGGATTGTTCTTGCGGTGTTCATTCATCCTAAACCTAACCCTAACCCTAACTCTAACCCTAACCCTAACCCTAACCCTAACCCTAACCCTAACCCTAACCCTAACCCTAACCCTAACCCTAACCCTAACCCTAATCGTGGATTGTTCTTGCGGTGTTCATTCATCCTAAACCTAACCCTAACCCTAACCCTAACCCTAACCCTAACCATAACCCTAACCCTAACCCTAACACTAACACTAACACTAACCCTAATCTTGGATTGTTCTTGTAGTGTTCATTCATCCTAACCCTAACCCTAACCCTAACCCTAACCCTAACCCTAATCTTGGATTGTTCTTGCGGTGTTCATTCATCCTAAACCTAACCCTAACCCTAACCCTAACCCTAACCCTAACCCTAACACTAACACTAACACTAACACTAACCCTTATCTTGGATTGTTCTTGCGGTGTTCATTCATCCTAACCCTAACCCTAACCCTAACCCTAACCCTAACCCTAACCCTAACCCTAACCCTAACCCTAACCCCAACCCTAACCCTAACCCTAATCTTGGATTGTTCTTGTGGTGTTCATTCATCCTAACCCTAACCCTAACCCTAACCCTAACCCTAACCCTAACCCTAACCCTTACCCTTACCCTTACCCTAACCCTAATCTTGGATTGCTCTTGCGGTGTTCATTCACCTTAACCCTAACCCTAACCCTAACCCTAACCCTAATCCTAACCCTAACCTTAACCCTAACCCTAACCCTAACCCTAACCCTAACCCTAACCCTAACCCTAACCCTAACCCTAACCCTAACCCCAACCCTAACCCTAATCTTGGATTGTTCTTGCGGTGTTCATTCACCCTAACCCTAACCCTAACCCTAACCCTAACCCTAACCCTAACCCTAACCCTAACCCTAACCCTAACCCAAACCCTAACCCTAACCCTAAGCTTGGATTGTTATTGTGGCGTTCATTCACCCTAACCCTAACCCTAACCCTAACCCTAACCCTAACCCTATTCTTGGATTGTTCTTGCGGTGTTCATTCATCCTAACCCTAACCCTAACCCTAACCCTAACCCTAACCCTAACCCTAACCCTAACCCTAACCCTAATCCTAACCCTAACCCTAATCTTGGATTGCTCTTGCGGTGTTCATTCAC
>NW_028113131.1:462500-465000 GCF_964234715.1 Podarcis melisellensis | reverse complement strand
CTAACCCTAACCCTAACCCTAACCCTAACCCTAACCCTAACCCTAACCCTAACCCTAACCCTAACCCTAACCCTAACCCTAACCCTAACCCTAATCTTGGATTGTTCTTGTGGTGTTCATTCATCCTAACCCTAACCCTAACCCTAACCCTAACCCTAACCCTAACCCTAAGCCTAACCCTAACCCTAACCCTAACCCTAACCCTAATCTTGGATTGTTCTTGCGGTGTTCATTCACCCTAACCCTAACCCTAACCCTAACCCTAACCCTAACCCTATCCCTAACCCTAACCCTAACCCTAACCCTAACCCTAATCTTGGATTGTTCTTGCTTTGTTCATTCATCCTAAACCTAACCCTAACCCTAACCCTAACCCTAACCCTAACCCTAACCCTAACCCTAACCCTAACCCTAACCCTAACCCTAACCCTAATTCTAATCCTAACCCTAACCCTAACCCTAACCCTAACCCTAACCCTATTCTTGGATTGTTCTTGCGGTGTTCATTCACCCTAACCCTAACCCTAACCCTAACCCTAACCCTAATCTTGGAT
The DNA here is from genome assembly GCF_964234715.1 of Podarcis melisellensis. NCBI lineage: Eukaryota > Metazoa > Chordata > Lepidosauria > Squamata > Lacertidae > Podarcis > Podarcis melisellensis. The sequence goes on along the minus strand of NW_028113131.1, from coordinate 464,446 downwards.
TGTTCTTGTGGAGTTCATTCATCCTAACCCTAACCCTAACCCTAACCCTAACCCTAACCCTAACCCTAACCCTAACCTTATCCCTAACCCTAACCCTAACCCTAATCTTGGATTGTTCTTGCGGTGTTCATTCACCCTAACCCTAACCCTAACCCTAACCCTAACCCTAATCTTGGATTGTTCTTGTAGTGTTCATTCATCCTAACCCTAACCCTAACCCTAACCCTAACACTAACCCTAATCTTGGATTGTTCTTGCGGTGTTCATTCATCCTAAACCTAACCCTAACCCTAACCCTAACCCTAACCCTAACCCTAACCCTAACCCTAACCCTAACCCTAACCCTAACACTAACCCTAACCCTAACCCCAACCCTAACCCTAACCCTAACCCTAACCGTAAAACTAACCCTAACCCTAACCCTTACCCTAACCCTAATCTTGGATTGCTCTTGCGGTGTTCATTCACCCTAACCCTAACCCTAACCCTAACCCTAACCCTAACCCTAACCTTAACCTTAACCCTAACCCTAACCCTAACCCTAACCCTAACCCTAACCCTAACCCTAACCCTAACCCTAACCCTAACCCTAACCCTAATCTTGGATTGTTCTTGCGGTGTTCATTCACCCTAACCCTAACCCTAACCCTAACCCTAACCCTAACCCTAACCCTAACCCTAACCCTAACCCTAACCCTAATCTTGGATTGTTCTTGCGTTGTTCATTCACCCTAACCCTAACCCTAACCCTAACCCTAACCCTAACCCTAACCCTAACCCTAACCCTAACCCTAACCCTAACCCTAACCCTAACCCTAATCTTGGATTGTTCTTGTGGTGTTCATTCATCCTAACCCCAACCCTAACCCTAACCCTAACCCTAACCCTAACCCTAACCCTAACCCCAACCCCAACCCTAACCCTAACCCTAACCCTAACCCTAATCTTGGATTGTTCTTGTGGTGTTCATTCATCCAAACCCTAACCCTAACCCTAACCCTAACCCTAACCCTAACCCTAACCCTAACCCTAACCCTAACCTTAACCCTAACCCTAACCCTAACCCTAACCCTAATCTTGGATTGTTCTTGCGGTGTTCATTCACCCTAACCCTAACCCTAACCCTAACCCTAACCCTAACCCTAACCCTAACCCTAACCCTAACCCTAACCCTAACCCTAACCCTAATCTTGGATTGTTCTTGCGTTGTTCATTCACCCTAACCCTAACCCTAACCCTAACCCTAACCCTAACCCTAATCTTGGATTGTTCTTGTGGTGTTCATTCATCCTAACCCTAACCCTAACCCTAACCCTAACCCTAACCCTAACCCTAACCCTAACCCTAACCCTAACCCTAACCCTAACCCTAACCCTAACCCTAACCCTAACCCTAACCCTAATCTTGGATTGTTCTTGTGGTGTTCATTCATCCTAACCCTAACCCTAACCCTAACCCTAACCCTAACCCTAACCCTAACCCTAACCCTAAGCCTAACCCTAACCCTAACCCTAACCCTAACCCTAATCTTGGATTGTTCTTGCGGTGTTCATTCACCCTAACCCTAACCCTAACCCTAACCCTAACCCTAACCCTAACCCTAACCCTAACCCTAACCCTAACCCTAACCCTAACCCTAACCCTAATCTTGGATTGTTCTTGCTTTGTTCATTCATCCTAAACCTAACCCTAACCCTAACCCTAACCCTAACCCTAACCCTAACCCTAACCCTAACCTTAACCCTAACCCTAACCCTAATTCTAATCCTAACCCTAACCCTAACCCTAACCCTAACCCTAACCCTATTCTTGGATTGTTCTTGCGGTGTTCATTCACCCTAACCCTAACCCTAACCCTAACCCTAACCCTAATCTTGGATTGTTCTTGTGGAGTTCATTCATCCTAACCCTAACCCTAACCCTAACCCTAACCCTAACCCTAACCC
>NW_028113131.1:327500-330000 GCF_964234715.1 Podarcis melisellensis | reverse complement strand
AACCCTAACCCTAACCCTAACCCTAACCCTAACCCTATTCTTGGATTGTTCTTGCGGTGTTCATTCACCCTAACCCTAACCCTAACCCTAACCCATTACCCTAACCCTAATCTTGGATTGCTCTTGCGGTGTTCATTCACCCTAACCCTAACCCTAACCCTAACCCTAACCCTAACCCTCACCCTAACCTTAACCCTAACCCTAACCCTAACCCTAACCCTAACCCTAACCCTAACCCTAATCTTGGATTGTTCTTGCGGTGTTCATTCACCCTAACCCTAACTCTAACCCTAACCCTAACCCTAACCCTAATCTTGGATTGTTCTTGCGTTGTTCATTAACCCTAACCCTAACCCTAACCCTAACCCTAACCCTAACCCTACCCCTAATCTTGGATTGTTCTTGTGGTGTTCATTCATCCTAACCCTAACCCTAACCCTAACCCAAACCCTAATCTTGGATTGTTCTTGCGGTGTTCATTCACCCTAACCCTAACCCTAACCCTAACCCTAACCCTAACCCTAACCCTAACCCTAACCCTAATCTTGGATTGTTCTTGCGGTGTTCATTCATCCTAAACCTAACCCTAACCCTAACTCTAACCCTAACCCTAACCCTAACCCTAACCCTAACCCTAACCCTAACCCTAACCCTAACCCTAACCCTATTCTTGGATTGTTCTTCCGGTGTTCATTCACTCTAACCCTAACCCTAACCCTAACCCTAACCCTAACCCTAACCCTAACCCTAACCCTAACCCTAACCCTAACCCTAACCCTAACCCTAACCCTAACCCTATACTTGGATTGTTCTTGTGGTGTTCATTCACCCTAACCCTAACCCTAACCCTAACCCAACCCTAACCCTAACCCTAACCCTAACCCTAACCCTAACCCTAACCCTAACCCTAACCCTATCCCTATTCTTGGATTGTTCTTGCGGTGTTCATTCACCCTAACCCTAACCCTAACCCTAACCCTAACCCTAACCCTAACCCTAACCCTAACCCTAACCCTATTCTTGGATTGTTCTTGCGGTGTTCATTCACCCTAACCCTAACCCTAACCCTAACCCTAACCCTAACCCTAACCCTAACCCTAACCCTAACCCTAACCCTAACCCTAACCCTAACCTTAACCCTAACCCTAACCCTAACCCTAACCCTAACCCTAATCTTGGATTGTTCTTGCGGTGTTCATTCCCCCTAACCCTAACTCTAACCCTAACCCTAACCCTAACCCTAATCTTGGATTGTTCTTGCGTTGTTCATTAACCCTAACCCTAACCCTAACCCTAACCCTAACCCTAAACCTAACCCTACCCCTAATCTTGGATTGTTCTTGTGGTGTTCATTCATCCTAACCCTAACCCTAACCCTAACCCTAACCCTAACCCTAACCCTAACCCTAATCTTGGATTGTTCTTGCGGTGTTCATTCATCCTAAACCTAACCCTAACTCTAACCCTAACCCTAACCCTAACCCTAACCCTAACCCTAACCCTAACCCTAACCCTAACCCTATTCTTGGATTGTTCTTCCGGTGTTCATTCACTCTAACCCTAACCCTAACCCTAACCCTAACCCTAACCCTAACCCTAACCCTAACCCTAACCCTATACTTGGATTGTTCTTGTGGTGTTCATTCACCCTAACCCTAACCCTAACCCTAACCCTAACCCAACCCTAACCCTAACCCTAACCCTAACCCTAACCCTAACCCTAACCCTAACCCTAACCCTAACCCTAACCCTATCCCTATTCTTGGATTGTTCTTGCGGTGTTCATTCACCCTAACCCTAACCCTAACCCTAACCCTAACCCTAACCCTAACCCTAACCCTAACCCTAACCCTAACCCTAACCCTAATCTTGGATTGTTCTTGTAGTGTTCTTTCATCCTAACCCTAACCCTAACCCTAACCCTAACCCTAACCCTAACCCTAACCCTAACCCTAACCCTAACCCTAACCCTAATCTTGGATTGTTCTTACGGTGTTCATTCATCCTAAACCTAACCCTAACCCTAACCCTAACCCTAACCCTAACCCTAACCCTAACCCTAACCCCAACCCTAACCCCAACCCTAACCCTAACCCTAACCCTAATCTTGGATTGTTCTTGTGGTGTTCATTCATCCTAACCCTAACCCTAACCCTAACCCTAACCCTAACCCTATTCTTGGATTGTTCTTGCGGTGTTCATTCACCCTAACCCTAACCCTAACCCTAACCCTAACCCTAACTCTAACCCTAACCCTAACCCTAACCCTAACCCTAACCCTAACCCTAACCCTAACCCTAACCCTAACCCTAACCCTAACCCTATACTTGGATTGTTCTTGTGGTGTTCATTCACCCTAACCCTAACCCTAACCCTAACCCAACCCTAACCCTAACCCTAACCCTAACCCTAACCCTAACCCTAACCCTAACCCTAACCCTAACCCTAACCCTAACCCTAACCCTATCCCTATTCTTGGATTGTTCTTGCGGTGTTCATT
>NW_028113131.1:312500-317500 GCF_964234715.1 Podarcis melisellensis | reverse complement strand
ACCCCAACCCTAACCCTAACCCTAACCCTAATCTTGGATTGTTCTTGTGGTGTTCATTCATCCTAACCCTAACCCTAACCCTAACCCTAACCCTAACCCTAACCCTAACCCTAACCCTATTCTTGGATTGTTCTTGCGGTGTTCATTCACCCTAACCCTAACCCTAACCCTAACCCTAACCCTAACCCTAACTCTAACCCTAACCCTAACCCTAACCCTAACCCTTACCCTAACCCTAACCCTAACCCTAACCCTAACCCTAACCCTAACCCTATACTTGGATTGTTCTTGTGGTGTTCATTCACCCTAACCCTAACCCTAACCCTAACCCAACCCTAACCCTAACCCTAACCCTAACCCTAACCCTAACCCTAACCCTAACCCTAACCCTAACCCTATTCTTGGATTGTTCTTGCGGTGTTCATTCACCCTAACCCTAACCCTAACCCTAACCCTAACCCTAACCCTAACCCTAACCCTAACCCTAACCCTAACCCTAACCCTAACCCTATTCTTGGATTGTTCTTACGGTGTTCATTCACCCTAACCCTAACCCTAACCCTAACCCTAACCCTAACCCTAACCCTAACCTTAACCCTAACCCTAACCCTAACCCTAACCCTAATCTTGGATTGTTCTTGCGGTGTTCATTCACCCTAACCCTAACTCTAACCCTAACCCTAACCCTAATCTTGGATTGTTCTTGCGTTGTTCATTAACCCTAACCCTAACCCTAACCCTAACCCTAACCCTAACCCTAACCCTAACCCTAACCCTAACCCTAACCCTAACCCTACCCCTAATCTTGGATTGTTCTTGTGGTGTTCATTCATCCTAACCCTAGCCCTAACCCTAACCCTAACCCTAACCCTAACCCTAACCCTAACCCTAACCCTAACCCTAACCCTAACCCTAATCTTGGATTGTTCTTGCGGTGTTCATTCACCCTAACCCTTACCCTAACCCTAACCCTAACCCTAACCCTAACCCTAACCCTAACCCTAACCCTATACTTGGATTGTTCTTGTGGTGTTCATTCACCCTAACCCTAACCGTAACCCTAACCCTAACCCAACCCTAACCCTAACCCTAACCCTAACCCTAACCCTAACCCTAACCCTAACCCTAACCCTATCCCTATTCTTGGATTGTTCTTGCGGTGTTCATTCACCCTAACCCTAACCCTAACCCTAACCCTAACCCTAACCCTAACCCTAACCCTAACCCTAACCCTAACCCTAATCTTGGATTGTTCTTGTAGTGTTCATTCATCCTAACCCTAACCCTAACCCTAACCCTAACCCTAACCCTAACCCTAACCCTAACCCTAACCCTAACCCTAACCCTAACCCTAACCCTAACCCTAATCTTGGATTGTTCTTACGGTGTTCATTCATCCTAAACCTAACCCTAACCCTAACCCTAACCCTAACCCTAACCCTAACCCTAACCCTAACCCTAACCCCAACCCTAACCCCAACCCTAACCCTAACCCTAACCCTAATCTTGGATTGTTCTTGTGGTGTTCATTCATCCTAACCCTAACCCTAACCCTAACCCTAACCCTAACCCTAACCCGAACCCTAACCCTAACCCTAACCCTATTCTTGGATTGTTCTTGCGGTGTTCATTCACCCTAACCCTAACCCTAACCCTAACCCTAACTCTAACCCTAACCCTAACCCTAACCCTAACCCTAACCCTAACCCTAACCCTAACCCTAACCCTAACCCTAACCCTAACCCTAACCCTATTCTTGGATTGTTCTTGCGGTGTTCATTCACCCTAACCCTAACCCTAACCCTCACCCTAACCCTAATCTTGGATTGTTCTTGTGGTGTTCATTCATCCTAACCCTAACCCTAACCCTAACCCTAACCCTAACCCTAACCCTAACCCTAACCCTAACCCTAACCCTAACCCTAACCCTAATCTTGGATTGTTCTTGCGGTGTTCATTCATCCTAAACCTAACCCTAACCCTAACACTAACACTAACACTAACCCTTATCTTGGATTGTTCTTGCGGTGTTCATTCACCCTAACCATAACCCTAACGCTAACGCTAACCCTAACCCTAACCCTAATCTTGGATTGTTCTTGTAGTGTTCATTCATCCTAACCCTAACCCTAACCCTAATCTTGGATTGTTCTTGTAGTGTTCATTCATCCTAACCCTAACCCTAACCCTAACCCTAATCTTGGATTGTTCTTGCGGTGTTCATTCATCCTAAACCTAACCCTAACTCTAACCCTAACCCTAACCCTAACCCTAACCCTAACCCTAACCCTAACCCTAACCCTAACCCTAACCCTAACCCTAACCCTAACCCTAACCCTAACCCTAACCCTATTCTTGGATTGTTCTTCTGGTGTTCATTCACTCTAACCCTAACCCTAACCCTAACCCTAACCCTAACCCTAACCCTATTCTTGGATTGTTCTTGCGGTGTTCATTCACCCTAACCCTAACCCTAACCCTAACCCTAACCCTAACCCTAACCCTAACCCTAATCTTGGATTGTTCTTGTAGTGTTCATTCATCCTAACCCTAACCCTATCCCTAACCCTAACCCTAATCTTGGATTGTTCTTGCGGTGTTCATTCACCCTAACCCTAACCCTAACCCTAACCCAACCCTAACCCTAACCCTAACCCTAACCCTAACCCTAACCCTAACCCTAACCCTAACCCTAACCCTAACCCTAACCCTAACCCTAACCCTATCCCTATTCTTGGATTGTTCTTGCGGTGTTCATTCACCCTAACCCTAACCCTAACCCTAACCCTAACCCTAACCCTAACCCTAACCCTAACCCTAACCCTAACCCTAACCCTAACCCTAATCTTGGATTGTTCTTGTAGTGTTCATTCATCCTAACCCTAACCCTAACCCTAACCCTAACCCTAACCCTAACCCTAACCCTAACCCTAACCCTAACCCTAACCCTAACCCTAACCCTAACCCTAACCCTAACCCTAATCTTGGATTGTTCTTGCGGTGTTCATTCATCCTAAACCTAACCCTAACCCTAACCCTAACCCTAACCCTAACCCTAACCCTAACCCTAACCCTAACCCTAACCCTAACCCTAATCTTGGATTGTTCTTGTAGTGTTCATTCATCCTAACCCTAACCCTAACCCTAACCCTAATCTTGGATTGTTCTTGTAGTGTTCATTCATCCTAACCCTAACCCTAACCCTAACCCTAATCTTGGATTGTTCTTGCGGTGTTCATTCATCCTAAACCTAACCCTAACCCTAACGCTAACCCTAGCCCTAACCCTAACCCTAACCCTAACCCTAACCCTAACCCTAACCCTAACCCTAACCCTAACCGTAACCCTAACCCTAACCCTATTCTTGGATTGTTCTTCCGGTGTTCATTCACTCTAACCCTAACCCTAACCCTAACCCTAACCCTAACCCTAACCCTAACCCTAACCCTAACCCTAACCCTAACCCTAACCCTAACCCTAATCTTGGATTGTTCTTGCGGTGTTCATTCACCCTAACCCTTACCCTAACCCTAACCCTAACCCTAACCCTAACCCTAACCCTAACCCTAACCCTATACTTGGATTGTTCTTGTGGTGTTCATTCACCCTAACCCTAACCGTAACCCTAACCCTAACCCAACCCTAACCCTAACCCTAACCCTAACCCTAACCCTAACCCTAACCCTAACCCTATCCCTATTCTTGGATTGTTCTTGCGGTGTTCATTCACCCTAACCCTAACCCTAACCCTAACCCTAACCCTAACCCTAACCCTAACCCTAACCCTAACCCTAACCCTAATCTTGGATTGTTCTTGTAGTGTTCATTCATCCTAACCCTAACCCTAACCCTAACCCTAACCCTAACCCTAACCCTAACCCTAACCCTAACCCTAACCCTAATCTTGGATTGTTCTTACGGTGTTCATTCATCCTAAACCTAACCCTAACCCTAACCCTAACCCTAACCCTAACCCTAACCCTAACCCTAACCCTAACCCTAACCCTAACCCTAACCCTAACCCCAACCCTAACCCCAACCCTAACCCTAACCCTAACCCTAATCTTGGATTGTTCTTGTGGTGTTCATTCATCCTAACCCTAACCCTAACCCTAACCCTAACCCTAACCCTAACCCTAACCCTAACCCTAACCCTAACCCTAACCCTAACCCTATTCTTGGATTGTTCTTGCGGTGTTCATTCACCCTAACCCTAACCCTAACCCTAACCCTAACTCTAACCCTAACCCTAACCCTAACCCTAACCCTAACCCTAACCCTAACCCTATTCTTGGATTGTTCTTGCGGTGTTCATTCACCCTAACCCTAACCCTAACCCTAACCCTAACCCTAATCTTGGATTGTTCTTGTGGTGTTCATTCATCCTAACCCTAACCCTAACCCTAACCCTAACCCTAACCCTAACCCTAACCCTAACCCTAACCCTAATCTTGGATTGTTCTTGCGGTGTTCATTCATCCTAAACCTAACCCTAACCCTAACACTAACACTAACACTAACCCTTATCTTGGATTGTTCTTGCGGTGTTCATTCACCCTAACCATAACCCTAACGCTAACGCTAACCCTAACCCTAACCCTAATCTTGGATTGTTCTTGTAGTGTTCATTCATCCTAACCCTAACCCTAACCCTAATCTTGGATTGTTCTTGTAGTGTTCATTCATCCTAACCCTAACCCTAACCCTAACCCTAATCTTGGATTGTTCTTGCGGTGTTCATTCATCCTAAACCTAACCCTAACTCTAACCCTAACCCTAACCCTAACCCTAACCCTAACCCTAACCCTAACCCTAACCCTAACCCTAACCCTAACCCTAACCCTATTCTTGGATTGTTCTTCTGGTGTTCATTCACTCTAACCCTAACCCTAACCCTAACCCTAACCCTAACCCTATTCTTGGATTGTTCTTGCGGTGTTCATTCACCCTAACCCTAACCCTAACCCTAACCCTAACCCTAACCCTAACCCTAACCCTAA
>NW_028113131.1:247500-255000 GCF_964234715.1 Podarcis melisellensis | reverse complement strand
ATCTTGGATTGCTCTTGCGGTGTTCATTCACCCTAACCCTAACCCTAACCCTAACCCTAACCCTAACCCTAACCCTAACCCTAACCCTAACCCTAACCCTAACCCTAATCTTGGATTGTTCTTGCGGTGTTCATTCACCCTAACCCTAACCCTAACCCTAACCCTAACCCTAATCTTGGATTGTTCTTGCGTTGTTCATTCACCCTAACCCTAACCCTAACCCTAACCCTAACCCTAACCCTAACCCTAACCCTAATCTTGGATTGTTCTTGTGGTTTTCATTCATCCTAACCCTAACCCTAACCCTAACCCTAACCCTAACCCTAACCCTAACCCTAACCCTAACCCTAACCCTAACCCTAACCCTAATCTTGGATTGTTCTTGCGGTGTTCATTCATCCTAACCCTAACCCTAACCCTAACCCTAACCCTAACCCTAAAACTAACCCTAACCCTAACCCTAACCCTTACCCTAACCCTAATCTTGGATTGCTCTTGCGGTGTTCATTCACCCTAACCCTAACCCTAACCCTAACCCTAACCCTAACCCTAACCCTAACCCTAACCCTAACCCTAACCCTAATCTTGGATTGTTCTTGCGGTGTTCATTCACCCTAAGCCTAACCCTAACCCTAACCCTAACCCTAATCTTGGATTGTTCTTGCGTTGTTCATTCACCCTAACCCTAACCCTAACCCTAACCCTAACCCTAACCCTAACCCTAACCCTAATCTTGGATTGTTCTTGTGGTTTTCATTCATCCTAACCCTAACCCTAACCCTAACCCTAACCCTAACCCTAACCCTAACCCTAACCCTAACCCTAATCTTGGATTGTTCTTGCGGTGTTCATTCACCCTAACCCTAACCCTAACCCTAACCCTAACCCTAACCCTAACCCTAATCTTGGATTGTTCTTGTAGTGTTCATTCATCCTAACCCTAACCCTAACCCTAACCCTAACCCTAACCCTAACCCTAATCCTAACCCTAACCCTAACCCTAACCCTAATCTTGGATTGTTCTTGCGGTGTTCATTCATCCTAAACCTAACCCTAACCCTAACTCTAACCCTAACCCTAACCCTAACCCTAACCCTAACCCTAACCCTAACCCTAACCCTAACCCTAACCCTAACCCTATTCTTGGATTGTTCTTCCGGTGTTCATTCACCCTAACCCTAACCCTAACCCTAACCCTAACCCTAACCCTAACCCTAACCCTAACCCTAACCCTAACCCTATTCTTGGATTGTTCTTGCGGTGTTCATTCACCCTAACCCTAACCCTAACCCTAACCCTAACCCTAACCCTATCCCTATTCTTGGATTGTTCTTGCGGTGTTCATTCACCCTAACCCTAACCCTAACCCTAACCCTAACCCTAACCCTAACCCTAACCCTAACCCTAACCCTAACCCTAACCCTAACCCTAATCTTGGATTGTTCTTGTAGTGTTCATTCATCCTAACCCTAACCCTAACCCTAACCCTAACCCTAACCCTAACCCTAACCCTAACCCTAACCCTAACCCTCTTCTTGGATTGTTCTTCCGGTGTTCATTCACCCTAACCCTAACCCTAACCCTAACCCTAACCCTAACCCTAACCCTAACCCTAACCCTAACCCTAACCCTAACCCTAACCCTAACCCTATTCTTGGATTGTTCTTGCGGTGTTCATTCACCCTAACCCTAACCCTAACCCTAACCCTAACCCTATCCCTATTCTTGGATTGTTCTTGCGGTGTTCATTCACCCTAACCCTAACCCTAACCCTAACCCTAACCCTAACCCTAACCCTAACCCTAACCCTAACCCTAACCCTAATCTTGGATTGTTCTTGCGCTGTTCATTCATCCTAAACCTAACCCAAAGCCTAACCCTAACCCTAACCCTAACCCTAACCCTAACCCTAACCCTAACCCTAAAACTAACCCTAACCCTAACCCTAACCCTAACCCTTACCCTAACCCTAATCTTGGATTGCTCTTGCGGTGTTCATTCACCCTAACCCTAACCCTAACCCTAACCCTAACCCTAACCCTAACCCTAACCCTAACCCTAATCTTGGATTGTTCTTGCGGTGTTCATTCACCCTAACCCTAACCCTAACCCTAACCCTAACCCTAACCCTAATCTTGGATTGTTCTTGCGTTGTTCATTCACCCTAACCCTAACCCTAACCCTAACCCTAACCCTAACCCTAACCCTAACCCTAACCCTAACCCTAACCCTAACCCTAACCCTAACCCTAATCTTGGATTGTTCTTGCGGTGTTCATTCACCCTAAGCCTAACCCTAACCCTAACCCTAACCCTAATCTTGGATTGTTCTTGCGTTGTTCATTCACCCTAACCCTAACCCTAACCCTAACCCTAACCCTAACCCTAACCCTAATCTTGGATTGTTCTTGTGGTTTTCATTCATCCTAACCCTAACCCTAACCCTAACCCTAACCCTAACCCTAACCCTAACCCTAACCCTAACCCTAATCTTGGATTGTTCTTGCGGTGTTCATTCACCCTAACCCTAACCCTAACCCTAACCCTAACCCTAACCCTAACCCTAATCTTGGATTGTTCTTGTAGTGTTCATTCATCCTAACCCTAACCCTAACCCTAACCCTAACCCTAACCCTAACCCTAATCCTAACCCTAACCCTAACCCTAACCCTAATCTTGGATTGTTCTTGCGGTGTTCATTCATCCTAAACCTAACCCTAACCCTAACTCTAACCCTAACCCTAACCCTAACCCTAACCCTAACCCTAACCCTAACCCTAACCCTAACCCTAACCCTATTCTTGGATTGTTCTTCCGGTGTTCATTCACCCTAACCCTAACCCTAACCCTAACCCTAACCCTAACCCTAACCCTAACCCTAACCCTAACCCTAACCCTATTCTTGGATTGTTCTTGCGGTGTTCATTCACCCTAACCCTAACCCTAACCCTAACCCTAACCCTAACCCTATCCCTATTCTTGGATTGTTCTTGCGGTGTTCATTCACCCTAACCCTAACCCTAACCCTAACCCTAACCCTAACCCTAACCCTAACCCTAACCCTAATCTTGGATTGTTCTTGTAGTGTTCATTCATCCTAACCCTAACCCTAACCCTAACCCTAACCCTAACCCTAACCCTAACCCTAACCCTAACCCTAACCCTAACCCTATTCTTGGATTGTTCTTCCGGTGTTCATTCACCCTAACCCTAACCCTAACCCTAACCCTAACCCTAACCCTAACCCTAACCCTAACCCTAACCCTAACCCTAACCCTATTCTTGGATTGTTCTTGCGGTGTTCATTCACCCTAACCCTAACCCTAACCCTAACCCTATCCCTATTCTTGGATTGTTCTTGCGGTGTTCATTCACCCTAACCCTAACCCTAACCCTAACCCTAACCCTAACCCTAACCCTAACCCTAACCCTAACCCTAACCCTAACCCTAACCCTAACCCTAATCTTGGATTGTTCTTGCGCTGTTCATTCATCCTAAACCTAACCCAAAGCCTAACCCTAACCCTAACCCTAACCCTAACCCTAACCCTAACCCTAAAACTAACCCTAACCCTAACCCTAACCCTTACCCTAACCCTAATCTTGGATTGCTCTTGCGGTGTTCATTCACCCTAACCCTAACCCTAACCCTAACCCTAACCCTAACCCTAACCCTAACCCTAACCCTAACCCTAATCTTGGATTGTTCTTGCGGTGTTCATTCACCCTAACCCTAACCCTAACCCTAACCCTAACCCTAACCCTAATCTTGGATTGTTCTTGCGTTGTTCATTCACCCTAACCCTAACCCTAACCCTAACCCTAACCCTAACCCTAACCCTAACCCTAACCCTAACCCTAACCCTAACCCTAATCTTGGATTGTTCTTGCGGTGTTCATTCACCCTAACCCTAACCCTAACCCTAACCCTAACCCTAACCCTAATCTTGGATTGTTCTTGCGTTGTTCATTCACCCTAACCCTAACCCTAACCCTAACCCTAACCCTAACCCTAACCCTAACCCTAACCCTAATCTTGGATTGTTCTTGTGGTTTTCATTCATCCTAACCCTAACCCTAACCCTAACCCTAACCCTAACCCTAACCCTAACCCTAACCCTAACCCTAACCCTAACCCTAACCCTAACCCTAACCCTAACCCTAACCCTAACCCTAATCTTGGATTGTTCTTGCGGTGTTCATTCATCCTAACCCTAACCCTAACCCTAACCCTAACCCTAACCCTAACCCTAACCCTAAAACTAACCCTAACCCTAACCCTAACCCTTACCCTAACCCTAATCTTGGATTGCTCTTGCGGTGTTCATTCACCCTAACCCTAACCCTAACCCTAACCCTAACCCTAACCCTAACCCTAACCCTAACCCTAATCTTGGATTGTTCTTGCGGTGTTCATTCACCCTAAGCCTAACCCTAACCCTAACCCTAACCCTAATCTTGGATTGTTCTTGCGTTGTTCATTCACCCTAACCCTAACCCTAACCCTAACCCTAACCCTAACCCTAACCCTAACCCTAATCTTGGATTGTTCTTGTGGTTTTCATTCATCCTAACCCTAACCCTAACCCTAACCCTAACCCTAACCCTAACCCTAACCCTAACCCTAATCTTGGATTGTTCTTGCGGTGTTCATTCACCCTAACCCTAACCCTAACCCTAACCCTAACCCTAACCCTAACCCTAACCCTAACCCTAACCCTAACCCTAACCCTAACCCTAACCCTAACCCTAACCCTAACCCTAATCTTGGATTGTTCTTGCGGTGTTCATTCACCCTAAGCCTAACCCTAACCCTAACCCTAACCCTAATCTTGGATTGTTCTTGCGTTGTTCATTCACCCTAACCCTAACCCTAACCCTAACCCTAACCCTAACCCTAACCCTAATCTTGGATTGTTCTTGTGGTTTTCATTCATCCTAACCCTAACCCTAACCCTAACCCTAACCCTAACCCTAACCCTAACCCTAACCCTAACCCTAATCTTGGATTGTTCTTGCGGTGTTCATTCACCCTAACCCTAACCCTAACCCTAACCCTAACCCTAACCCTAACCCTAATCTTGGATTGTTCTTGTAGTGTTCATTCATCCTAACCCTAACCCTAACCCTAACCCTAACCCTAACCCTAACCCTAATCCTAACCCTAACCCTAACCCTAACCCTAATCTTGGATTGTTCTTGCGGTGTTCATTCATCCTAAACCTAACCCTAACCCTAACTCTAACCCTAACCCTAACCCTAACCCTAACCCTAACCCTAACCCTAACCCTAACCCTAACCCTAACCCTATTCTTGGATTGTTCTTCCGGTGTTCATTCACCCTAACCCTAACCCTAACCCTAACCCTAACCCTAACCCTAACCCTAACCCTAACCCTAACCCTAACCCTATTCTTGGATTGTTCTTGCGGTGTTCATTCACCCTAACCCTAACCCTAACCCTAACCCTAACCCTAACCCTATCCCTATTCTTGGATTGTTCTTGCGGTGTTCATTCACCCTAACCCTAACCCTAACCCTAACCCTAACCCTAACCCTAACCCTAACCCTAACCCTAATCTTGGATTGTTCTTGTAGTGTTCATTCATCCTAACCCTAACCCTAACCCTAACCCTAACCCTAACCCTAACCCTAACCCTAACCCTAACCCTAACCCTAACCCTATTCTTGGATTGTTCTTCCGGTGTTCATTCACCCTAACCCTAACCCTAACCCTAACCCTAACCCTAACCCTAACCCTAACCCTAACCCTAACCCTAACCCTAACCCTATTCTTGGATTGTTCTTGCGGTGTTCATTCACCCTAACCCTAACCCTAACCCTAACCCTATCCCTATTCTTGGATTGTTCTTGCGGTGTTCATTCACCCTAACCCTAACCCTAACCCTAACCCTAACCCTAACCCTAACCCTAACCCTAACCCTAACCCTAACCCTAACCCTAACCCTAACCCTAATCTTGGATTGTTCTTGCGCTGTTCATTCATCCTAAACCTAACCCAAAGCCTAACCCTAACCCTAACCCTAACCCTAACCCTAAAACTAACCCTAACCCTAACCCTAACCCTTACCCTAACCCTAATCTTGGATTGCTCTTGCGGTGTTCATTCACCCTAACCCTAACCCTAACCCTAACCCTAACCCTAACCCTAACCCTAACCCTAACCCTAACCCTAATCTTGGATTGTTCTTGCGGTGTTCATTCACCCTAACCCTAACCCTAACCCTAACCCTAACCCTAACCCTAATCTTGGATTGTTCTTGCGTTGTTCATTCACCCTAACCCTAACCCTAACCCTAACCCTAACCCTAACCCTAACCCTAACCCTAACCCTAACCCTAACCCTAACCCTAATCTTGGATTGTTCTTGCGGTGTTCATTCACCCTAACCCTAACCCTAACCCTAACCCTAACCCTAACCCTAATCTTGGATTGTTCTTGCGTTGTTCATTCACCCTAACCCTAACCCTAACCCTAACCCTAACCCTAACCCTAACCCTAACCCTAACCCTAATCTTGGATTGTTCTTGTGGTTTTCATTCATCCTAACCCTAACCCTAACCCTAACCCTAACCCTAACCCTAACCCTAACCCTAACCCTAACCCTAACCCTAACCCTAACCCTAACCCTAACCCTAACCCTAACCCTAACCCTAACCCTAATCTTGGATTGTTCTTGCGGTGTTCATTCATCCTAACCCTAACCCTAACCCTAACCCTAACCCTAACCCTAACCCTAACCCTAAAACTAACCCTAACCCTAACCCTAACCCTTACCCTAACCCTAATCTTGGATTGCTCTTGCGGTGTTCATTCACCCTAACCCTAACCCTAACCCTAACCCTAACCCTAACCCTAACCCTAACCCTAACCCTAATCTTGGATTGTTCTTGCGGTGTTCATTCACCCTAAGCCTAACCCTAACCCTAACCCTAACCCTAATCTTGGATTGTTCTTGCGTTGTTCATTCACCCTAACCCTAACCCTAACCCTAACCCTAACCCTAACCCTAACCCTAACCCTAATCTTGGATTGTTCTTGTGGTTTTCATTCATCCTAACCCTAACCCTAACCCTAACCCTAACCCTAACCCTAACCCTAACCCTAACCCTAATCTTGGATTGTTCTTGCGGTGTTCATTCACCCTAACCCTAACCCTAACCCTAACCCTAACCCTAACCCTAACCCTAACCCTAACCCTAACCCTAACCCTAACCCTAACCCTAACCCTAATCTTGGATTGTTCTTGTAGTGTTCATTCATCCTAACCCTAACCCTAACCCTAACCCTAACCCTAACCCTAACCCTAATCCTAACCCTAACCCTAACCCTAACCCTAATCTTGGATTGTTCTTGCGGTGTTCATTCATCCTAAACCTAACCCTAACCCTAACTCTAACCCTAACCCTAACCCTAACCCTAACCCTAACCCTAACCCTAACCCTAACCCTAACCCTAACCCTATTCTTGGATTGTTCTTC
>NW_028113131.1:220000-225000 GCF_964234715.1 Podarcis melisellensis | reverse complement strand
TAACCCTAACCCTAACCCTAACCCTAACCCTAACCCTAACCCTAATCTTGGATTGTTCTTGTAGTGTTCATTCATCCTAACCCTAACCCTAACCCTAACCCTAACCCTAATCTTGGATTGTTCTTGCGGTGTTCATTCATCCTAAACCTAACCCTAACCCTAACCCTAACTCTAACCCTAACACTAACCCTAACCCTTACCCTTACCCTAACCCTAACCCTAACCCTAACCCTAACCCTAACCCTAACCCTAACCCTATTCTTGGATTGTTCTTGTGGTGTTCATTCACCCTAACCCTAACCCTAACCCTAACGCTAACCCTAACCCTAACCCTAACCCTAACCCTAACCCTAACCCTAACCCTAACCCTAACCCTAACCCTAACCCTAACCCTAACCCTAATCTTGGATTGTTCTTGTAGTGTTCATTCATCCTAACCCTAACCCTAACCCTAACCCTAACCCTAATCTTGGATTGTTCTTGCGGTGTTCATTCATCCTAACCCTAACCCTAACCCTAACCCTAACCCTAACCCTAACCCTAACCCTAACCCTAACCCTAACCCTAACCCTAACCCTAACCCTAACCCTAACCCTAACCCCAACCCTAACCCTAACCCCAACCCTAACCCTAACCCTAACCCTAATCTTGGATTGTTCTTGTGGTGTTCATTCATCATAACCCTAACCCTAACCTTAACCCTAACCCTAACCCTAACCCTATTCTTGGATTGTTCTTGCGGTGTTCATTCACCCTAGCCCTAACCCTAACCCTAACCCTAACCCTAACCCTAACCCTAACCCTAACCCTAACCCTAACCCTAACCCTAACCCTAACCCTAACCCTAACCCTATTCTTGGATTGTTCTTGCGGTGTTCATTCACCCTAACCCTAACCCTAACCCTAACGCTAACCCTAACCCTAACCCTAATCTTGGATTGTTCGTGTGGTTTTCATTCACCCTAACCCTAACCCTAACCCTAACCCTAACCCTAACCCTAACCCTAACCCTAACCCTAATCTTGGATTGTTCGTGTGGTTTTCATTCATCCTAACCCTAACCCTAACCCTAACCCTAACCCTAACCCTAACCCTAACCCTAACCCTAATCTTGGATTGTTCTTGCGGTGTTCATTCACCCTAACCCTAACCCTAACCCTAACCCTAACCCTAACCCTAACCCTAACCCTAACCCTAACCCTAATCTTGGATTGTTCTTGCGTTGTTCATTCACCCTAACCCTAACCCTAACCCTAACCCTAACCCTAACCCTAACCCTAACCCTAACCCTAACCCTAATCTTGGATTGTTCTTGTGGTGTTCATTCATCCTAACCCTAACCCTAACCCTAACCCTAACCCTAACCCTAACCTTAATCTTGGATTGTTCTTGCGGTGTTCATTCATCCTAACCCTAACCCTAACCCTAACCCTAACCCTAACCCTAACCCTAACCCTAACCCTAACCCTAACCCTAACCCTAACCCTAACCCTAACCCTAACCCTAACCCTAACCCTATTCTTGGATTGTTCTTGCGGTGTTCATTCACCCTAACCCTAACCCTAACCCTAACCCTAACCCTAACCCTAACCCTAACCCTAACCCTAACCCTAACCCTAACCCTATTCTTGGATTGTTCTTGCGGTGTTCATTCACCCTAACCCTAACCCTAACCCTAACCCTAACCCTAACCCTAATCTTGGATTGTTCTTGTGGTGTTCATTCATCCTAACCATAACCATAACCCTAACCCTAACCCTAACCCTAACCCTAACCCTAACCCTAACCCTAACCCTAACCCTAACCCTAACCCTAACCCTAACCCTAAACTTGGATTGTTCTTGCGGTGTTCATTCACCCTAACCCTAACCCTAACCCTAACCCTAACCTTAACCCTAACCCTAACCCTAACCCTAACCCTAACCCTAACCCTAATCTTGGATTGTTCTTGTAGTGTTCATTCATCCTAACCCTAACCCTAACCCTAACCCTAACCCTAACCCTAACCCTAACCCTAACCCTAACCCTATCCCTAACCCTAACCCTAACCCTTATCTTGGATTGTTCTTGCGGTGTTCATTCATCCTAAACCTAACCCTAACCCTAACCCTAACCCTAACCCTAACCCTAACCCTAACGCTAACCCTAACCCTAACCCTAACCCTAACCCTAACCCTAACCCTAACCCTAACCCTTATCTTGGATTGTTCTTGCGGTGTTCATTCACCCTAACCCTAACCCTAACCCTAAACCTAACCCTATTCTTGGATTGTTCTTGTGGTGTTCATTCATCCTAACCATAACCCTAACCCTAACCCTAACCCTAACCCTAACCCTAACCCTAACCCTAACCCTAACCCTAACCCTAACCCTAACCCTAACCCTAACCCTAACCCTAATCTTGGATTGTTCTTGCGGTGTTCATTCACCCTAACCCTAACCCTAACCCTAACCCTAACCCTAACCCTAACCCTAATCTTGGATTGTTCTTGTAGTGTTCATTCATCCTAACCCTAACCCTAACCCTAACCCTAACCCTAACCCTAACCCTAACCCTAACCCTATCCCTAACCCTAACCCTAACCCTTATCTTGGATTGTTCTTGCGGTGTTCATTCATCCTAACCCTAACCCTAACCCTAACCCTAACCCTAACCCTAACCCTAACCCTAACCCTAACCCTAACCCTAACCCTAACGCTAACCCTAACCCTAACCCTAACCCTAACCCTAACCCTAACCCTTATCTTGGATTGTTCTTGCAGTGTTCATTCATCCTAACCCTAACCCTAACCCTAACCCTAACCCTAACCCTAACCCTAACCCTAACCCTAACCCTAACCCTAATCTTGGATTGTTCTTGCGGTGTTCATTCACCCTGACCCTAACCCTAACCCTAACCCTAACCCTAACCCTAACCCTAACCCTAACCCTAACCCTAACCCTAACCCTAACCCTAATCTTGGATTGTTCTTGTAGTGTTCATTCATCCTAACCCTAACCCTAACCCTAACCCTAACCCTAACCCTTATCTTGGATTGTTCTTGCAGTGTTCATTCATCCTAACCCTAACCCTAACCCTAACCCTAACCCTAACGCTAACCCTAACCCTAACCCTAACCCTAACCCTAATCTTGGATTGTTCTTGCGGTGTTCATTCACCCTAACCCTAACCCTAACCCTAACCCTAACCCTAACCCTAACCCTAACCCTAATCTTGGATTGTTCTTGTAGTGTTCATTCATCCTAACCCTAACCCTAACCCTAACCCTAACCCTAATCTTGGATTGTTCTTGCGGTGTTCATTCATCCTAAACCTAACCCTAACCCTAACACTAACCCTAACACTAACCCTAACCCTTACCCTAACCCTAACCCTAACCCTAACCCTAACCCTAACCCTAACCCTAACCCTAACCCTAACCCTAACCCTAACCCTAATCTTGGATTGTTCTTGCGGTGTTTATTCACCCTAACCCTAACCCTAACCCTAACCCTAACCCTAACCCTAACCCTAACCCTAACCCTAACCCTAATCTTGGATTGTTCTTGTAGTGTTCATTCATCCTAACCCTAACCCTAACCCTAACCCTAACCCTAACCCTAACCCTAACCCTAACCCTATCCCTAACCCTAACCCTAACCCTTATCTTGGATTGTTCTTGCGGTGTTCATTCATCCTAAACCTAACCCTAACCCTAACCCTAACCCTAACCCTAACCCTAACCCTAACCCTAACCCTAACCCTAACCCTAACGCTAACCCTAACCCTAACCCTAACCCTAACCCTAACCCTAACCCTTATCTTGGATTGTTCTTGCAGTGTTCATTCATCCTAACCCTAACCCTAACCCTAACCCTAACCCTAACCCTAACCCTAACCCTAACCCTAACCCTAACCCTAACCCTAATCTTGGATTGTTCTTGCGGTGTTCATTCACCCTGACCCTAACCCTAACCCTAACCCTAACCCTAACCCTAACCCTAACCCTAACCCTAACCCTAACCCTAATCTTGGATTGTTCTTGTAGTGTTCATTCATCCTAACCCTAACCCTAACCCTAACCCTAACCCTAACCCTTATCTTGGATTGTTCTTGCAGTGTTCATTCATCCTAACCCTAACCCTAACCCTAACCCTAACCCTAACCCTAACCCTAACCCTAACCCTAACCCTAACCCTAACCCTAACCCTAATCTTGGATTGTTCTTGCGGTGTTCATTCACCCTAACCCTAACCCTAACCCTAACCCTAACCCTAACCCTAACCCTAACCCTAATCTTGGATTGTTCTTGTAGTGTTCATTCATCCTAACCCTAACCCTAACCCTAACCCTAACCCTAATCTTGGATTGTTCTTGCGGTGTTCATTCATCCTAAACCTAACCCTAACCCTAACCCTAACCCTAACACTAACCCTAACCCTTACCCTAACCCTAACCCTAACCCTAACCCTAACCCTAACCCTAACCCTAACCCTAACCCTAACCCTAACCCTAACCCTAACCCTATTCTTGGATTGTTCTTGTGGTGTTCATTCACCCTAACCCTAACCCTAACCCTAACGCTAACGCTAACCCTAACCCTAACCCTAACCCTAACCCTAACCCTAACCCTAACCCTAACCCTAACCCTAACCCTAACCCTAACCCTAACCCTAACCCTAATCTTGGATTGTTCTTGTAGTGTTCATTCATCCTAACCCTAACCCTAACCCTAACCCTAACCCTAATCTTGGATTGTTCTTGCGGTGTTCATTCATCCTAACCCTAACCCTAACCCTAACCCTAACCCTAACCCTAACCCTAACCCTAACCCTAACCCCAACCCTAACCCTAACCCCAACCCTAACCCTAACCCTAACCCTAATCTTGGATTGTTCTTGTGGTGTTCATTCATCATAACCCTAACCCTAACCCTAACCCTAACCTTAACCCTAACCCTAACCCTATTCTTGGATTGTTCTTGCGGTGTTCATTCACCCTAGCCCTAACCCTAACCCT
>NW_028113131.1:135000-140000 GCF_964234715.1 Podarcis melisellensis | reverse complement strand
CCCTAACCCTAACCCTAACCTTGAATTGTTCTTGTGGTGTTCATTCATCCTAACCCTAACCCTAACCCTAACCCTAACCCTAACCCTAACCCTAACCCTAACCCTAACCCTAACCCTAACCCTAACCCTAACCCTAACCCTAATCTTGGATTGTTCTTGTAGTGTTCATTCATCCTAACCCTAACCCTAACCCTAACCCTAACCCTAACCCTAACCCTAACCCTAACCCTAATCTTGGATTGTTCTTGCGGTGTTCATTCATCCTAAACCTAACCCTAACCCTAACCCTAACTCTAACCCTAACCCTAACCCTAACCCTAACCCTAACCCTAACCCTAACCCTAACCCTAACCCTAACCCTAACCCCAACCCCAACCCTAACCCCAACCCTAACGCTAACCCTAACCCTAATCTTGGATTGTTCTTGTGGTGTTCATTCATCCTCACCCTAACCCTAACCCTAACCCTAACCCTAACCCTAACCCTAACCCTAACCCTAACCCTAACCCTAACCCTAACTCTAACCCTAACCCTAACCCTAACCCTAACCCTAACCCTATTCTTGGATTGTTCTTCCGGTGTTCATTCACTCTAACCCTAACCCTAACCCTAACCCTAACCCTAACCCTAACCCTAACCCTAACCCTAACCCTAACCCTAACCTAACCCTAACCCTAACCCTAACCCTAACCCTAACCCTAACTCTAACCCTAACCCTAACCCTAACCCTAACCCTAACTCTAACCCTAACCCTAACCCTAACCCTAACCCTAAAACTAACCCTAACCCTAACCCTAACCCTAACCCTTACCCTAACCCTAATCTTGGATTGCTCTTGCGGTGTTCATTCACCCTAACCCTAACCCTAACCCTAACCCAACCCTAACCCTAACCCTAACCCTAACCCTAACCCTAACCCTAACCCTAATCTTGGATTGTTCTTGTAGTGTTCATTCATCCTAACCCTAACCCTAACCCTAACCCTAACCCTAACCCTAACCCTAACCCTAACCCTAACCCTAACCCTAACCCTAACCCTAATCTTGGATTGTTCTTGCGGTGTTCATTCATCCTAAACCTAACCCTAACCCTAACCCTAACCCTAACCCTAACCCTAACCCTAACCCCAACCCTAACCCCAACCCTAACCCTAACCCTAACCCTAACCTTGGATTGTTCTTGTGGTGTTCATTCATCCTAACCCTAACCCTAACCCTAACCCTAACCCTAACCCTAACCCTAACCCTAACCCTAATCTTGGATTGTTCTTGTGGTGTTCATTCATCCTAACCCTAACCCTAACCCTAACCCTAACCCTAACCCTAACCCTAACCCTAACGCTAACCCTAACCCTAACACTAACCCTTATCTTGGATTGTTCTTGCGGTGTTCATTCATCCTAACCCTAACCCTAACCCTAACCCTAACCCTAACCCTAACCCTAACCCTAACCCTAACCCTAACCCTAACCCTAACCCTAATCTTGGATTGTTCTTGCTGTGTTCATTCATCCTAAACCTAACCCTAACCCTAACCCTAACCCTAACACTAACCCTAACCCTAACCCTAACCCTAACCCTAACCCTAACCCTAACCCTAACCCTAACCCTAACCCTAACACTAACCCTTATCTTGGATTGTTCATGCGGTGTTCATTCATCCTAACCCTAACCCTAACCCTAACCCTAACCCTAACCCTAACCCTAACCCTAACCCTAACCCTAACCCCAAACCTAACCCAACCCTAACCCTAACCCTTACCCTAATCTTGGATTGTTCTTGTGGTGTTCATTCATCCTAACCCTAACCCTAACCCTAACCCTAACCCTAACCCTAACCCTAACCCTAACCCTAACCCTAACCCTAACCCTAATCTTGGATTGTTCTTGTGGTGTTCATTCATCCTAACCCTAACCCTAACCCTAACCCTAACCCTAACCCTAACCCTAACCCTATTCTTGGATTGTTCTTGCGGTGTTCATTCACCCTAACCCTAACCCTAACCCTAACCCTAACCCTAACCCTAACCCTAACCCTAACTCTAACCCTAACCCTAACCCTAACCCTAATTTTGGATTGTTCTTGTGGTGTTCATTCATCCTAACCCTAACCCTAACCCTAACCCTAACCCTAACCCTAACCCTAACCCTAACCCTAATCCCAACCCTAACCCTAACCCCTAACCCTAACCCTAACCCTAACCCTAACCCTAACCCTAACCCTAATCTTGGATTGTTCTTGCGGTGTTCATTCATCCTAAACCTAACCCTAACCCTAACCCTAACCCTAACCCTAACCCTAACCCTAACCCTAACCCTAACCCTAACCCTAACCCTAACCCTAACCCTAACCCTATTCTTGGATTGTTCTTGCGGTGTTCATTCACCCTAACCCTAACCCTAACCCTAACCCTAACCCTAACCCTAACCCTAACCCTAACCCTAACCCTAACCCTAACCCTATCCCTAATCTTGGATTGTTCTTGTAGTGTTCATTCATCCTAACCCTAACCCTAACCCTAACGCTAACCCTAACCTTGAATTGTTCTTGTGGTGTTCATTCATCCTAACCCTAACCCTAACCCTAACCCTAACCCTAACCCTAACCCTAACCCTAACCCTAACCCTAACCCTAACCCTAATCTTGTATTGTACTTGTAGTGTTCATTCATCCTAACCCTAACCCTAACCCTAACCCTAACCCTAACCCTAACCCTAACCCTAACCCTAACCCTAATCTTGGATTGTTCTTGCGGTGTTCATTCATCCTAAACCTAACCCTAACCCTAACCCTAACTCTAACCCTAACCCTAACCCTAACCCTAACCCTAACCCTAACCCTAACCCTAACCCTAACCCCAACCCCAACCCTAACCCCAACCCTAACGCTAACCCTAACCCTAATCTTGGATTGTTCTTGTGGTGTTCATTCATCCTCACCCTAACCCTAACCCTAACCCTAACCCTAACCCTAACCCTAACCCTAACCCTAACCCTAACCCTATTCTTGGATTGTTCTTCCGGTGTTCATTCACTCTAACCCTAACCCTAACCCTAACCCTAACCCTAACCCTAACCCTAACCCTAACCCTAACCCTAACCCTAACCCTAACCCTAACTCTAACCCTAACCCTAACCCTAACCCTAACCCTAACCCTAACCCTAACCCTAAAACTAACCCTAACCCTAACCCTAACCCTAACCCTAACCCTAACCCTAACCCTAATCTTGGATTGCTCTTGCGGTGTTCATTCACCCTAACCCTAACCCTAACCCTAACCCAACCCTAACCCTAACCCTAACCCTAACCCTAACCCTAACCCTAATCTTGGATTGTTCTTGCGGTGTTCATTCATCCTAAACCTAACCCTAACCCTAACCCTAACCCTAACCCTAACCCTAACCCTAACCCCAACCCTAACCCCAACCCTAACCCTAACCCTAACCCTAACCTTGGATTGTTCTTGTGGTGTTCATTCATCCTAACCCTAACCCTAACCCTAACCCTAACCCTAACCCTAACCCTAACCCTAACGCTAACCCTAACCCTAACACTAACCCTTATCTTGGATTGTTCTTGCGGTGTTCATTCATCCTAACCCTAACCCTAACCCTAACCCTAACCCTAACCCTAACCCTAACCCTAACCCTAACCCTAACCCTAACCCTAATCTTGGATTGTTCTTGCTGTGTTCATTCATCCTAAACCTAACCCTAACCCTAACCCTAACCCTAACACTAACCCTAACCCTAACCCTAACCCTAACCCTAACCCTAACCCTAACCCTAACCCTAACCCTAACCCTAACCCTAACACTAACCCTTATCTTGGATTGTTCTTGCGGTGTTCATTCATCCTAACCCTAACCCTAACCCTAACCCTAACCCTAACCCTAACCCTAACCCTAACCCTAACCCTAACCCCAAACCTAACCCCAACCCTAACCCTAACCCTTACCCTAATCTTGGATTGTTCTTGTGGTGTTCATTCATCCTAACCCTAACCCTAACCCTAACCCTAACCCTAACCCTAACCCTAACCCTAACCCTAACCCTAACCCTAACCCTAATCTTGGATTGTTCTTGTGGTGTTCATTCATCCTAACCCTAACCCTAACCCTAACCCTAACCCTAACCCTAACCCTAACCCTATTCTTGGATTGTTCTTGCGGTGTTCATTCACCCTAACCCTAACCCTAACCCTAACCCTAACCCTAACCCTAACCCTAACCCTAACCCTAACTCTAACCCTAACCCTAACCCTAACCCTAATTTTGGATTGTTCTTGTGGTGTTCATTCATCCTAACCCTAACCCTAACCCTAACCCTAACCCTAACCCTAACCCTAACCCTAATCCCAACCCTAACCCTAACCCTAACCCTAACCCTAACCCTAACCCTAACCCTAACCCTAACCCTAATCTTGGATTGTTCTTGCGGTGTTCATTCATCCTAAACCTAACCCTAACCCTAACCCTAACCCTAACCCTAACCCTAACCCTAACCCTAACCCTAACCCTAACCCTAACCCTAACCCTATTCTTGGATTGTTCTTGCGGTGTTCATTCACCCTAACCCTAACCCTAACCCTAACCCTAACCCTAACCCTAACCCTAACCCTAACCCTAACCCTATCCCTAATCTTGGATTGTTCTTGTAGTGTTCATTCATCCTAACCCTAACCCTAACCCTAACGCTAACCCTAACCTTGAATTGTTCTTGTGGTGTTCATTCATCCTAACCCTAACCCTAACCCTAACCCTAACCCTAACCCTAACCCTAACCCTAACCCTAACCCTAACCCTAATCTTGTATTGTACTTGTAGTGTTCATTCATCCTAACCCTAACCCTAACCCTAACCCTAACCCTAACCCTAACCCTAACCCTAACCCTAACCCTAACCCTAATCTTGGATTGTTCTTGCGGTGTTCATTCATCCTAAACCTAACCCTAACCCTAACCCTAACTCTAACCCTAACCCTAACCCTAACCCTAACCCT
>NW_028113131.1:97500-100000 GCF_964234715.1 Podarcis melisellensis | reverse complement strand
TTCTTGTAGTGTTCATTCATCCTAACCCTAACCCTAACCCTAACCCTAACCCTAACCCTAACCCTAACCCTAATCTTGGATTGTTCTTGCGGTGTTCATTCATCCTAACCCTAACCCTAACCCTAACCCTAACCCTAACCCTAACCCTAACCCTAATCTTGGATTGTTCTTGCGGTGTTCATTCATCCTAACCCTAACCCTAACCCTAACCCTAACCCTAACCCTAACCCTAATCTTGGATTGTTCTTGCGGTGTTCATTCATCCTAAACCTAACCCTAACCCTAACCCTAACCCTAACCCTAACCCTAACCCTAACCCTAACCCTAACCCTAACCCTTATCTTGGATTGTTCTTGCGGTGTTCATTCACCCTAACCCTAACCCTAACCCTAACCCTAACCCTAACCCTAACCCTAACCCTAACCCTAATCTTGGATTGTTCATGTAGTGTTCATTCATCCTAACCCTAACCCTAACCCTAACCCTAACCCTAATCTTGGATTGTTCTTGTGGTGTTCATTCATCCTAAACCTAACCCTAACCCTAACCCTAACCCTAACCCTAACCCTAACCCTAACCCTAACCCTAACCCTAACCCTAACCCTAACCCTAACCCTAACCCTAACCCTATTCTTGGATTGTTCTTCCGGTGTTCATTCACTCTAACCCTAACCCTAACCCTAACCCTAACCCTATTCTTGGATTGTTCTTGCGGTGTTCATTCACCCTAACCCTAACCCTAACCCTAATCCTCACCCTAACCCTAACCCTAATCTTGGATTGTTCTTGTAGTGTTCATTCATCCTAACCCTAACCCTAACCCTAACCCTAACCCTAATCTTGGATTGTTCTTGCGGTGTTCATTCACCCTAACCCTAACCCTAACCCTAACCCAACCCTAACCCTAACCCTAACCCTAACCCTAACCCTAACCCTAACCCTAATCTTGGATTGTTCTTGTAGTGTTCATTCATCCTAACCCTAACCCTAACCCTAACCCTAACCCTAACCCTAACCCTAACCCTAACCCTAACCCTAACCCTAACCCTAATCTTGGATTGTTCTTGCGGTGTTCATTCATCCTAACCCTAACCCTAACCCTAACCCTAACCCTAACCCTAACCCTAACCCTAACCCTAACCCTAACCCTAACTCTAACCCCAACCCTAACCCCAACCCTAACCCTAACCCTAACCCTAACCCTAATCTTGGATTGTTCTTGTGGTGATCATTCATCCTAACCTTAACCCTAACCCTAACCCTAACCCTAACCCTAACCCTAACCCTAACCCTAACCCTCACCCTAACCCTAACCCTAACCCTAACCCTAACCCTAACCCTAAACCTAAACCTAACCCTAACCCTAACCCTAACCCTAACCCTAACCCTAACCCTATTCTTGGATTGTTCTTGCGGTGTTCATTCACCCTAACCCTAACCGTAACCCTAACTCTAACCCTAACCCTAATCCTAACCCTAACCCTAACCCTAACACTAACCCTAACCCTAACCCTATTCTTGGATTGTTCTTGCGGTGTTCATTCACCCTAACCCTAACCCTAACCCTAACCCTAACCCTAACCCTAACCCTAACCCTAATCTTGGATTGTTCTTGTGGTGTTCATTCATCCTAACCCTAACCCTAACCCTAATCTTGGATTGTTCTTGCGGTGTTCATTCATCCTAAACCTAACCCTAACCCTAACCCTAACCCTAACCCTAACCCTAACCCTAACCCTAACCCTAACACTAAAACTAACACTAACACTAACCCTTATCTTGGATTGTTGTTGCGGTGTTCATTCATCCTAACCCTAACCCTAACCCTAACCCTAACCCTAACCCTAACCCTAACCCTAACCCTAACCGTAACCCTAACCCTAACCCTAACCCTAATCTTGGATTGTTCTTGCGGTGTTCATTCATCCTAACCCTAACCCTAACCCTAACCCTAACCCTAACCCTAACCCTAACCCTAACCCTAACCCTATTCTTGGATTGTTCTTGCGGTGTTCATTCACCCTAACCCTAACCCTAACCCTAACCCTAACCCTAACCCTAACCCTAACCCTAACCCTAACCCTAATCTTGGATTGTTCTTGCGGTGTTCATTCATCCTAACCCTAACCCTAACCCTAACCCTAACCCTAACCCTAACCCTAACCCTAACCCTAACCCTAATCTTGGATTGTTCTTGCGGTGTTCATTCACCCTAACCCTAACCCTAGCCCTCACCCTAACCCTAACCCTAACCCTAACCCTAACCCTAACCCTAACCCTAACCCTAACCCTAACCCTATTCTTGGATTGTTCTTCCAGTGTTCATTCACTCTAACCCTAACCCTAACCCTAACCCTAACCCTAACCCTAACCCTAACCCTAACCCTAACCCTAACCCTAACCCTAACCCTAATCTTGGATTGTTCTTGTGGTGTTCATTCATCCTAACCCTAACCCTAACCCTAACCCTAACCCTAACCCTAACCCTAACCCTAACCCT
>NW_028113131.1:40000-42500 GCF_964234715.1 Podarcis melisellensis | reverse complement strand
ACCCTAACCCTAACCCTATTCTTGGATTGTTCTTGCGGTGTTCATTCACCCTAACCCTAACCCTAACCCTAACCCTAACCCTAACCCTAACCCTAATCTTGGATTGTTCTTGTGGTGTTCATTCATCCTAACCCTAACCCTAACCCTAACCCTAACCCTAACCCTAACCCTAACCCTAACCCTAATCTTGGATTGTTCTTGCGGTGTTCATTCACCCTAACCCTAACCCTAACCCTAACCCTAACCCTAACCCTAACCCTAACCCTAACCATAACCCTAACCCTAACCCTAACCCTAATCTTGGATTGTTCTTGTAGTGTTCATTCACCCTAACCCTAACCCTAACCCTAACCCTAACCCTAACCCTAACCCTAACCCTAACCCTAACCCTAACCCTAACCCTAACCCTAACCCTAACCCCAACCCCAACCCTAACCCTAACCCTAACCCTAACCCTAACCTTAACCCTAACCCTAACCCTTACCCTAATCTTGGATTGTTCTTGCCGTGTTCATTCATCCAAAACCTAACCCTAACCCTAACTCTAACCCTAACCCTAACCCTAACCCTAACCCTAACCCTAACCCTAACCCTATTCTTGGATTGTTCTTGCGGTGTTCATTCACCCTAACCCTAACCCTAACCCTAACCCTAACCCTAACCCTAACCCTAATCTTGGATTGTTCTTGCGGTGTTCATTCACCCTAACCCTAACCCTAACCCTAACCCTAACCCTAATCTTGGATTGTTCTTGTAGTGTTCATTCATCCTAACCCTAACCCTAACCCTAACCCTAACCCTAACCCTAACCCTAACCCTAACTCTAACCCTAACCCTAACCCTAACCCTAACCCTAACCCTAACCCTAATCTTGGATTGTTCTTGCGGTGTTCATTCATCCTAAACCTAACCCTAACCCTAACTCTAACCCTAACCCTAACCCTAACCCTATTCTTGGATTGTTCTTCCGGTGTTCATTCACTCTAACCCTAACCCTAACCCTAACCCTAACCCTAATCCTAACCCTAACCCTAACCCTAACCCTATACCTAACCCTAACCCTAACCCTAATCCTAACCATATTCTTGGATTGTTCTTGCGGTGTTCATTCACCCTAACCCTAACCCTAACCCTAACCCTAACCCTATCCCTATTCTTGGATTGTTCTTGCGGTGTTCATTCACCCTAACCCTAACCCTAACCCTAACCCTAACCCTAACCCTAACCCTAACCCTAACACTAACACTAACACTAACACTAACCCTTATCTTGGATTGTTCTTGCGGTGTTCATTCACCCTAACCCTAACCCTAACCCTAACCCTAACCCTAATCTTGGATTGTTCTTGTAGTGTTCATTCATCCTAACCCTAACCCTAACCCTAACCCTAACCCTAACCCTAACCCTAACCCTAACCCTAACTCTAACCCTAACCCTAACCCTAACCCTAACCCTAACCCTAACCCTAACCCTAATCTTGGATTGTTCTTGCGGTGTTCATTCATCCTAAACCTAACCCTAACCCTAACTCTAACCCTAACCCTAACCCTAACCCTAACCCTAACCCTAACCCTATTCTTGGATTGTTCTTCCGGTGTTCATTCACTCTAACCCTAACCCTAACCCTAACCCTAACCCTAACCCTAACCCTAATCCTAACCCTAACCCTAACCCTAACCCTATACCTAACCCTAACCCTAACCCTAATCCTAACCATATTCTTGGATTGTTCTTGCGGTGTTCATTCACCCTAACCCTAACCCTAACCCTAACCCTAACCCTATCCCTATTCTTGGATTGTTCTTGCGGTGTTCATTCACCCTAACCCTAACCCTAACCCTAACCCTAATCCTAACCCTAACCCTAACCCTAACCCTAACCCTAACCCTAACCCTAACCCTAACCCTAACCCTAACACTAACACTAACACTAACACTAACACTAACCCTTATCTTGGATTGTTCTTGCGGTGTTCATTCATCCTAACCCTAACCCTAACCCTAACCCTAACCCTAACCCTAACCCTAACCCTAACCCTAACCCTAACCCTAACCCTAACCCTAACCCTAACCCTAACCCCAACCCTAACCCTAACCCTAACCCTAACCCTAACCCTAACCCTAACCCTAACCCTTACCCTAATCCTGGATTGTTCTTGTGGTGTTCACTCATCCTAACCCTAACCCAAACCCTAACCCTAACCATAACCCTAACCCTAACCCTAACCCTAACCCTAACCCTAACCCTAACCCTAACCCTAACCCTAACCCTAACCCTATTCTTGGATTGTTCTTGCGGTGTTCATTCACCCTAACCCTAACCCTAACCCTAACTCTAACCCTAACCCTAACCCTAACCCTAATCCTAACCCTAACCCTAACCCTAACCCTAACCCTAACCCTAACCCTATTCTTGGATTGTTCTTGCGGTGTTCATTCACCCTAACCCTAACCCTAACCCTAACCCTAACCCTAACCCTAACCCTAACCCTAACCCTAAC
>NW_028113132.1:542500-547500 GCF_964234715.1 Podarcis melisellensis | reverse complement strand
AGGAGAAGAGCCGATGGAAATCGGTGGTGCTAGGGCTCAGACACCATCCAGAGCCCCTGTTTCCGGTGCAGTGAAGGCAAAGCCTCCTAGAGGGACCAGGAAATGTTACATCTGTGACAGTGCACACCATATGGCGAAAGAGTGCCCCCAGAGGCTCCAAAAACACACTGCAGCTCTAGCAACAGTGGCAGCGGAAGTGGTGCAAAGAGAGCAGCCTCAGGGAAACGACAGTGCCTGGCTGGAAACGGAGCTACTGGGGCTCAGCCAGGCGGATCTGTAGAACAGTCCCCAGCACCCTTGCAACGCACAGACCCTTTACCACCCAAGCCAGCAGTGCAACTCACTGCAACCCTTCAGCTGCCAAATGGACAATCCCTGGAAGTTCCCATCACGATTGATTCAGGAAGCAATGCGGATTTTGTGGGAATACAATTTGTCAAGCAGCATAGCATAGCGCTCCTGCCTGCAACGACGCCTCTGAACGTGGTCACAGTGGACGGCAGGAAATTGCTGGGAGGGCAAGTTGTGCAGCAGACGCCTCCCATGGTGATGCAGATTGGAAATCATCGAGAACTCATTAGCTTCAATGTCACCCACCTGTCAGACACGCCCATTGTGTTAGGCATGAGTTGGCTGGAGAGGCATAGTCCCGCTGTAGCGTGGTACCAGCGGCAGATCACCTTCTGCTCATCGTATTGTGCTCAGCATTGCATCCAAACCAATCAGGAGGAAGGAGCTGAGCAGCAACTGCACCTGGGCATGGTGCAGGCAGTGCCTCACAAGTACGAGGGATTCTTGGAGGTTTTCTGCGAGAAAGAAGCTGACAAGTTGCCGCCTCACAGGCCTTACGACTGTGCGATCGACCTGGTGCCAGGGGCGCAGCTGCCAACTGCAAAGCTGTATTCCATGTCTGAGGACGAGATGCAAGAGCTCAGAGAGTTCATAGAGCATAATCTGAAGCGCGGGTTCATCCGGGAATCCAAAGCAGTGGGAGGCAGTCCTGTTTTCTTTGTGAAGAAGAAAGACACGCCCCAAAAAAGACTCATTGTGGACTATAGATTCATAAACAGACTGACTAAGCCCAAGGCCTTTCCCATGCCCAAGATTGACGACCTCCTAGCGACCGTTAGGAAGGGTAAGATCTTCACCAAGTTGGATTTGCGTGGAGCGTACAACCTCATCCGCATCCGGAAGGGCGATGAGTGGAAGACTGCCATGTTCACGTCTCTAGGCACGTATGAATACAGAGTTATGCCGTTTGGTCTCCAAAATGGCAGCCACGTTTTCCAAGCATTTATGCATCACGTGCTGGCGGGACTCCTCTACAAGAAGTGTGTATGTTTTCTCGACGACATCCTGATTTTCTCGGAATCGCCGGAGGCTCACGAGAAGGATGTAAAGGAGGTCCTACAGAGGTTGAAGGAGCACAGGCTGTACGCCAAGTTGGAGAAGTGCCAGTTTGATGTGACGGAGGTGGATTTCCTTGGCTACAAGCTGTCCGACGAGGGGCTGGCCATGGACAGAGTCAAGGTCCAAGCGGTGTTGGACTGGAAGAGCCCACGCAATCGGAAGGAGGTCCAGAGATTCATCGGATTTGCCAATTTTTATCGCAAATTCATCAAAGGTTTTGCAAATGAGACGGCAGCAATCACGGACACCCTCAGTTCCAAGAAGAAGAAGTTCGCTTGGACGGAACAGGCAGAGCGCTCTTTTCGGAAGCTTAAAAGCCTCTTCGCCTCCGAGGAGCAGCTGCTGCACGTGAATCCCGGCAGGCCCATGCGGTTGGAAACCGACGCGTCAGACAGAGCGGTTGGAGCCGTCCTTCTGCAGGAGGATCCGCAAGGCAATTGGAGGCCGGGTGCCTTCTACTCCCGGAAGCTCAGCAAGACGGAGCGGAACTACACCATATGGGACAGGGAGCTGTTGGCCATTCATGCAGCTTTCAAAGCGTGGCGACACTTCCTCATAGGAGCCAAGCACACAGTGCAGGTCCGCACGGATCACAAGAACTTAGAGTATTGGCGAACGGCAAGGCTGCAGACCCAAAGACACATGCACTGGGCAGAATTCTTTGCGGATTTCGACTTCAAAATAGAATACATCCCGGGAGACTCCAATGTTATAGCAGACGCGCTCTCCAGGAAACCGCAATACCTGGAGGAGACGACACCAATTGCAGCGAAGCACATTTTCGCACCACAGGCGTGGGCGTGCGCTGCCATCGCAGTCGACCTGGACGCGGTGCAACGCGCGTTGCAAGCGGATCAATTTGCACAGTCCAAGATGGAGGAGCTCCGCAGCGGGTCGCAAAGAGACGATGAGTTCCAGTTGCGGGACGGACTCTTAACTCGCAAGGGTGCCCTCTACGTGCCTAACGACGAACTTCGCGCAAAGGTTCTGCAGCAATTGCACGACGCCCCCAGTGCGGGCCACTTCGGCAAGGAGAAGACAATAGAATTAGTGGCCAGGGACTTTTGGTGGCCCCAGATGCGAGGAGAGGTGGCGGATTACGTCGCCAGGTGTGACACCTGTCAGAGGTCCAAACCAGTACACCAGAAGCCGGCGGGATTGTTGGAACCGCTGGAAACGCCGCAGCAACCGTGGGAGAGGGTAGCACTGGACTTTGTTACTGACCTGCCCAGCTCCAGGGGCAAGACGGCGGTGCTGGTGGTTGTGGACTTGTTCACCAAGATGGCGCACTTCATTCCTTGTGCCAAGGTGGCGACGGCAGAACAGACCGCCAAACTCTTCATCGACCACGTGTTCAGAGTGCATGGACTACCGCAGTCCGTCCTGTCCGACAGGGGGCGCCAATTTGTTTCCAACTTCTGGCAGAAGCTTCTGGGTATCCTGCACGTCAAGATCGACCTAGCGTCGGCGAGACATCCACAGACCAACGGCCAAGCAGAGAGGGTCAACGCGATCATGCAGCAGTACCTGAGGTGTTACGCCAATCAGCGACCAGCAGCGTGGGTGGACTACCTGCCGATGGCTGAGTTTGCCTACAACAACACGAAGCACGCATCGACCGGGGTGACGCCGTTCTTCGCGAACAATGGCCGTCATCCCAGAACCTTTCCGAGACTTATAACGCCAGGAGAGGGGGTGCCTCAAGAGGCCGACCAGTTCGCAGCAGAGTTGCAAGAGGTGCACGAGGAGCTGCGGAGACATTTGGAGCTGGCCAAGCAGGCCTATAAGGTGCAGGCGGACAAGCACAGAAGGGCGGGAGAGGACATCCAGGTGGGGGACTGGGTATGGTTAGCGGCCCAAGCTATGCCAGCCAAATCGTTAGCCAAGAAGAAGCTAGGACACAGGCAGCTAGGACCATACCAAGTTGAGGCTAGGATCAATCCGGTAGCATTTCGCCTGGCCCTTCCAGAAGGCTCCAGAGTGCACCCGGTCTTTCATAGGTCGGTGCTCACTCCCTACAAGGCCCCGCACAGGTTTCAAGAGTCAGAAACAGTACCAGACCCACGCAAAGGGGCACCCAAGAGGGGGGGGGTCGCCTAGGGCCGAACCCCTTAACGAGGTCACAGAGATACTGGACTCGAGA
This sequence comes from Podarcis melisellensis, assembly GCF_964234715.1. Classification (NCBI taxonomy): domain Eukaryota; kingdom Metazoa; phylum Chordata; class Lepidosauria; order Squamata; family Lacertidae; genus Podarcis; species Podarcis melisellensis. The sequence continues at coordinate 543,947 of NW_028113132.1, read as the reverse complement.
TGGGGGGAGGAGGGGGTTGAATACTTTCTCGCCAGGGAGGGCACCCCAGCCACTGCCAATAGTTGGGTGCCGGGCTACGCGTTAGACGAACCCCTTTTGAAAGAAGAGTTCCATGCACTTTTCCCACATAGACCCATGCCAGCTGAGTACTTTGATGACTGGCTTTTCACACCCACATTGTCAGATAGAACGTTCAGGGGTTTCTCTTCCCCCGAGGAAAGAACACCAGAATCAAGCCCGCCCAGGGGATCGTGCTCGGGGGTGGACACGGAAACCCCTTATTGGTGGGAGGAGCAACCAGAGGAGGAATGGCGTAAGAGGTGGATGATGGGTCCTTGGCGGGCAGCACCAGAGGAAGTAGCAATGGAAGAAGAGACTGAGAAGCCTTTGGGTGAAGAACAAGAGTTCGAACACACATACACAGAACTGCCAGCAGAGAACATTGACGTAGACGACCTGTATCCTGAGCCTACCCCCGAAGAGCCGCAGTTTCCACAACCGGCCCCCGGCGAGCGGGAGGGGGGAAGGGGGGGCTTCGAGGGGGGGATGGATGTCAGGGTTTCAGGGAGAGAAGAGCAGATGGGGGAGGAGACAGAGAGCGAGGGGGAAGAATCCCAGAGAGATGAGGAGGAGGATGACGATGCCCAAAGGTCGTCCATGACTCTGACCAGTGAGTCAGAGGACTCCCAAAAGGGGGCCCCCCTGGTCAGACCAAAGGGGGGACAAGAGGGAAGCAGTGAGGAGCAGGGGAGCGAAGGGAGAAGCCCCAGTGGGAGTTGGAGACAGGAGCCGGCTTCTCAGCCGGAACGGAGTGAAGGGGGTGGAGTTACCAGTGTGTCAGAGGGAGCAGAGCAAGAAAGAGACAGGGGAAGGAGATCGGAGCAGGGCGCTCAGCCGGAAGGAGTGGAGAGCAGCACCGGGAGCAGTGCAGCGGTCTAACGTTACAGACGTAGAGTCACAAAGATGGAATGTAAACGCAACCATGATCTTCAATAAAGACTTTCTGTAAATAAACCGGATCGCAGTTGGGTCTCTTGTGAGCTGGGACCAAACAGGTGGCTCTGACACTAAGCTTCGATTGTTCTTGCGGTGTTCATTCACCCTAACCCTAACCCTAACCATAACCCTAACCCTAACCCTAACCCTAACCCTAACCCTAACCCTAACCCTAACCCTAACCCTAAACCTAAACCTAAACCTAAACCATACCCTAACCCTAACCCTAACCCTAATCTTGGATTGTTCTTGCGGTGTTCATTCACCCTAACCCTAACCCTAACCCTAACCCTAACCCTAACCCTAACCCTAACCCTAACCCTAACCCTAATCTTGGATTGTTCTTGCGGTGTTCATTCACCCTAACCCTAACCCTAACCCTAACCCTAATCTTGGATTGTTCTTGTGGTGTTCATTCATCCTAACTCTAACCCTAACCCTAACCCTAACC
>NW_028113132.1:260000-267500 GCF_964234715.1 Podarcis melisellensis | reverse complement strand
TGTTCTTGCGGTGTTCATTCACCCTAACCCTAACCCTAACCCTAACCCTAATTCTAACCCTAACCCTAACCCTAACCCTAACCCTAACCCTAACCCTAACCCTAACCCTAACCCTAATTCTAACCCTAACCCTAACCCTAATTCTAACCCTAACCCTAACCCTAACCCTTACCCTAACCCTAACCCTAACCCTAACCCTAATCTTGGATTGTTCTTGCGGTGTTCAATCATCCTAACCCTAACCCTAACCCTAACACTAACCCTAACCCTAACCCTAACCCTAACCCAGGTGCTGGAAAAAAATCTAACAAAAGAGGAGAAAGATAGTGTCAGGGTTTCAGGGAGAGAAGAGCAGATGGGGGAGGAGACAGAGAGCGAGGGGGAAGAATCCCAGAGAGATGAGGAGGAGGATGACGATGCCCAAAGGTTCTCCATGAGTCTGACCAGTGAGTCAGAGGATTCCCAAAAGGGGGCTCCCCTGGCTAGACCGAAAGGGGGACAAGGGGGAAACAGTGAGGAGCAGGGGAGAAAAGGGAGAAGCCCCAGTGGGGGTCGGAGGCAGGAGCCGGCTTCTCAGCCAGAACGGAGTGAAGGGGGTGGAGTTACAAGTGTGTCAGAGGGAGCAGAGCAGGAGAGAGACAGGGGAAGGAGATCGGAGCAGGGCGCTCAGCCGGAAGGGGTGGAGAGCAGCACCGAGAGCAGTGTAGCGGTCAAGAGAAAGGTCAGGAGCAACGTATGCGCGCCAAGTTCAAAGGTAGAGGCGTGCGGAAGTGAGGAGAGCCCTGGGGAGGAGCCCGGCCCTAAAGCGAGAAGGAGGGGGGCAGAGGCGTCAGAGGATTCAGCCTCGGGCGAGTCCCGGAGAGGGGGAACTCAGGGGGGCAGAAAGACCCTGCGGAAAAGGAAGGAGAGGAAGAGGTGGTCCAGGGCTAGCCTCTTAAATTGGTGCCGAGGCGGGACAGATTCAGAGGGGACTTCAACGATCTAACGGTACAGATGTAGAGTCACAGAGATGGAGTGTAAATGCAACCATGATCTTCAATAAAGACTTTCTGTAAATAAACCGGATCGGAGTTGGGTCTCTTGTGAGCTGGGACCAAACGGGTGACTCTGACAGTAAGTCCCCTCTCCAGAACGCAAAAAAATTTTTTTTGCAAAGCTCACCACCGGGAGCAGCCATGAGCGCGGAGGAACAGCTGCTTACGCTGAGGAGTCAAGTTACCGAGCTCACAGCTGCAGTCATTGCATCGCAGAAGAAGAATGACGAACTGGACAAGGCTTGCCAGGACCTGCGAACAAGGTGGGAGCAAGCGGCCAGGGCAGGGGTCCCGGGGTCCAGATCGGAGGGCGTTGCACTTGGACGGCGGGGGGGCGCCCTAGTTACGCACTTTAATGGCAACCTTCAAGATTACCCTAACTTCAGAGCGGACATCGTGTATGCACTGCATTTACTCCGTCATGATTTTAAGGATGAGGAGGAGAGAGTGGGGTTCATAATTTCGCATCTGCATGGGGAGGCCAGAGCTTGGCTGCGCAATTTGTGGCGCGAAGATGGCCCTGCCCGCCGCAGTTCTGATGAATTTATTAAAGCGATGGATGCTTGTTTCCAGTCCTCTGTGGATGTGGATATTGCACGTAGACAGATGCACGGACTGCGACAAGGCAAAGCCACTGTGCGCCAATATCACTCCAAGTTCTTTGCATTGCTAACTGCGTTGGGCTGGGAGAAGGATAGTAAACCAGTCAGAGATCTTTTCTGGGAGGGGCTTAGCCCCCCCGTCAAGGATGAGATCGCCAGGGGGGATAGACCCCAGACCCTGGAAGACGTCGTGCATCGGGCTTTGGCTATTGGAATCCGACATGAGGGACGCCCGTGGCACGAGGGGGAGGGACCCCAGGCGCGTGCACCAGCGAGAACCCCCCTTTTGTCCCCAGGGACTTCAACCAGTCGCACCCCTCGCCCTTGGGGAGGCAAGGTGAAGAGCCGATGGAAATCGGTGGTGCTAGGGCTCAGACACCATCCAGAGCCCCTGTTTCCGGTGCAGTGAAGGCGAAGCCGCCTAGAGGGACCAGGAAATGTTACATCTGTGACAGTGCACACCATATGGCGAAAGAGTGCCCCCAGAGGCTCCAGAAGCACACTGCAGCTCTAGCAACAGTGTCAGCGGAAGTGGTGCAAACGGAGCAGCCTCAGGGAAACGACAGTGCCTGGCTGGAGGCGGAGCTACTGGGGCTCAGCCAGGCGGATCTGTAGAACAGTCCCCAGCACCCTTGCAACGCACAGACCCTTTACCCCCCAAGCCAGCAGTGCAACTCACTGCAACCCTTCAGCTGCCAAATGGACAATCCCTGGAAGTTCCGATCACGGTTGATTCAGGAAGCAACGCGGATTTTGTGGGAATGCAATTTGTCAAGCAGCATGGCATAGCGCTCCTGCCTGCAACGACCCCTCTGAACGTGGTCACAGTGGACGGCAGGAAATTGCTGGGAGGGCAAGTTGTGCAGCAGACGCCTCCCATGGTGATGCAGATTGGAAATAATCGGGAAGTCATTAGCTTCAATGTCACCCACCTGTCAGACACACCCATTGTGTTAGGCATGAGTTGGCTGGAGAGACATAGTCCCGCTGTAGCGTGGTACCAGCGGCAGATCACCTTCTGCTCATCGTATTGTGCTCAGCATTGCATCCAACCCAATCAGGAGGAAGGAGCTGAGCAGCAACTGCACCTGGGCATGGTGCAGGCAGTGCCTCACAAGTACGAGGGATTCTTGGAGGTTTTCTGCGAGAAAGAAGCTGACAAGTTGCCGCCTCACAGGCCTTACGACTGTGCGATCGACCTGGTGCCAGGGGCGCAGCTGCCAACTGCAAAGCTGTATTCCATGTCTGAGGACGAGATGCAAGAGCTCAGAGAATTCATAGAGCAGAATCTGAAGCGCGGGTTCATCCGGGAATCCAAGGCAGTGGGAGGCAGTCCTGTTTTCTTTGTGAAGAAAAAAGACACGGCCCAAAAAAGACTCGTGGTGGATTACAGGTTCATAAACAGACTGACTAAGCCCAAGGCCTTTCCCATGCCCAAGATTGACGACCTCCTAGCGACCGTTAGGAAGGGTAAGATCTTCACCAAGTTGGATTTGCGTGGAGCGTACAATCTCATCCGCATCCGGAAGGGCGATGAGTGGAAGACTGCCATGTTCACGCCTCTAGGCACGTATGAATACAGAGTTATGCCGTTTGGTCTCCAAAATGGCAGCCACGTTTTCCAAGCATTTATGCATCACGTGCTGGCGGGACTCCTCTACAAGAAGTGTGTATGTTTTCTCGACGATATCCTGATTTTCTCGGAATCGCCGGAGGCTCACGAGAAGGATGTAAAGGAGGTCCTACAGAGGTTGAAGGAGCACAGGCTGTACGCCAAGTTGGAGAAGTGCCAGTTTGATGTGACGGAGGTGGATTTTCTTGGCTACAAGCTCTCCGACGAGGGGCTGGCCATGGACAGAATCAAGGTCCAAGCGGTGTTGGACTGGAAGAGCCCACGCAATCGGAAGGAGGTCCAAAGATTCATCGGATTTGCCAATTTTTATCGCAAATTCATCAAAGGTTTTGCCAATGAGACGGCAGCAATCACGGACACCCTCAGTTCCAAAAAGAAGAGGTTCGCTTGGACGGAACAGGCAGAGCGCTCTTTTCGGAAGCTTAAAAGCCCCTTCGCCTTCGAGGAACAGCTACTGCACGTGAATCCCGGCAGACCCATGCGAGTGGAAACCGATGCGTCCGACAGAGCGGTTGGAGCCGTCCTTCTGCAGGAGGATCCGCAAGGCAATTGGAGGCCGGGTGCCTTCTACTCCCGGAAGCTCAGCAAGACGGAGCGGAACTACACCATATGGGACAGGGAGCTGTTGGCCATTCATGCAGCTTTCAAAGCGTGGCGGCACTTCCTCATAGGAGCCAAGCACACAGTGCAAGTCCGCACGGATCACAAGAACTTAGAGTATTGGCGAACGGCAAGGCTGCAGACCCAAAGACACATGCGCTGGGCAGAATTCTTTGCAGATTTCGACTTCAAGATAGAATACATCCCGGGGGACTCCAATGTTATAGCAGACGCACTCTCCAGGAAACCGCAATACCTGGAGGAGACGACACCAATTGCAGCGAAGCACATTTTCGCACCGCAGGCGTGGGCGTGCACGGCTATCGCAGTCGACCTGGACGCGGTGCGACGAGCGTTGCAAGCGGATCAATTTGCACAGTCCAAGATGGAGGAGCTCCGCAGCGGGTCGCAAAGAGACGATGAGTTCCAGTTGCGGGACGGACTCTTAACTCGCAAGGGTGCCCTCTACGTGCCTAACGATGAACTTCGCGCAAAGGTTCTGCAGCAATTGCACGACGCTCCCAGTGCGGGACATTTCGGCAAGGAGAAGACGATAGAACTAGTGGCCAGGGACTTTTGGTGGCCCCAGATGCGGGGAGAGGTGGCGGATTACGTCGCCAGGTGTGACACCTGTCAGAGGTCCAAACCAGTACACCAGAAACCGGCGGGATTGTTGGAACCGCTGGAAACGCCGCAGCAACCGTGGGAGAGGGTAGCACTGGACTTTGTTACTGACCTGCCCAGCGCCAGGGGCAAGACGGCGGTGCTGGTGGTTGTGGACTTGTTCACCAAGATGGCGCACTTCATTCCTTGTGCCAAGGTGGCGACGGCAGAACAGACCGCCAAACTCTTCATCGACCACGTGTTCAGAGTGCATGGACTACCGCAGTCCGTCCTGTCCGACAGGGGGCGCCAATTTGTTTCCAACTTCTGGAAGAAGCTTCTGGGTATCCTGCACGTCAAGATCGACCTAGCGTCGGCGAGACATCCGCAGACCAACGGCCAAGCAGAGAGGGTCAACGCGATCATGCAGCAGTACCTGAGGTGTTACGCCAATCAGCGACCAGCAGCGTGGGTGGACTACCTGCCGATGGCTGAGTTTGCCTACAACAACACGAAGCACGCATCGACCGGGGTGACACCGTTCTTCGCGAACAATGGCCGTCATCCCAGAACCTTTCCGAGGCTTATAGCACCAGAGGAGGGGGTGCCTCAAGAAGCCGACCAGTTCGCAGCAGAGTTGCAAGAGGTGCACGAGGAGCTGCGGAGACATTTAGAGCTGGCCAAGCAGGCCTATAAGGTGCAGGCGGACAAGCACAGAAGGGCGGGAGAAGACATCCAGGTGGGGGACTGGGTATGGTTAGCAGCCCAAGCTATGCCAGCCAAATCGTTAGCCAAGAAGAAGCTAGGACACAGGCAGCTAGGACCCTACCAAGTTGAGGCTAGGATCAATCCAGTAGCATTTCGCCTGGCCCTTCCGGAAGGCTCCAGAGTGCACCCGGTCTTTCATAGGTCGGTGCTCACTCCCTACAAGGCCCCGCACAGGTTTCAGGAGTCAGTAACAGTACCAGACCCACGCAAAGGGGCACCAAAGAAGGGGGGGTCGCCTAGAGCCGAACCCCTTAACGAGGTCACAGAGATACTGGACTCGAGATGGGGGGAGGAGGGGGTTGAATACTTTCTCGCCAGGGAGGGCACACCAGCCACTGCCAATAGTTGGGTGCCAGGCTACGAGTTAGACGAACCCCTTTTGAAAGAAGAGTTCCATGCACTTTTCCCACATAGACCCATGCCAGCTGAGTACTTTGATGACTGGCTTTTCACACCCACATTGTCAGATAGCACGTTCAGGGGTTTCTCTTCCCCCGAGGGAAGAACACCAGAATCAAGCCCGCCCAGGGGATCATGCTCGGGGGTGGACACGGAAACCCCTTATTGGTGGGAGGAGCAGCCAGAGGAGGAATGGCGTAAGAGGTGGCTGATAGGTCCTTGGCGGGCAGCACCGGAGGAAGTAGCGATGGAAGCAGAGACTGAGAAGCATTTGGGGGAAGAACCCGAGTTCGAACACACATACACAGAACTGCCAGCAGAGAACATTGACGTAGACGACCTGTATCCTGAGCCTACCCCCGAAGAGCCGCAGTTTCCACAACCGGCCCCCGGCGAGCGGGAGGGGGGAAGGGGGGGCTTCGAGGGGGGGATGGATGTCAGGGTTTCAGGGAGAGAAGAGCAGATGGGGGAGGAGACAGAGAGCGAGGGGGAAGAATCCCAGAGAGATGAGGAGGAGGATGACGATGCCCAAAGGTTCTCCATGAGTCTGACCAGTGAGTCAGAGGATTCCCAAAAGGGGGCTCCCCTGGCCAGACCGAAAGGGGGACAAGGGGGAAACAGTGAGGAGCAGGGGAGAGAAGGGAGAAGCCCCAGTGGGGGTCGGAGGCAGGAGCCGGCTTCTCAGCCGGAACGGAGTGAAGGGGGTGGAGTTACAAGTGTGTCAGAGGGAGCAGAGCAGGAGAGAGACAGGGGAAGGAGATCGGAGCAGGGCGCTCAGCCGGAAGGGGTGGAGAGCAGCACCGAGAGCAGTGTAGCGGTCAAGAGAAAGGTCAGGAGCAACGTACGCGCGCCAAGTTCAAAGGTAGAGGCGCGCGGAAGTGAGGAGAGCCCTGGGGAGGAGCCCGGCCCTAAAGCGAGAAGGAGGGGGGCAGAGGCGTCAGAGGATTCAGCCTCGGGCGAGTCCCGGAGAGGGGGAACTCAGGGGGGCAGAAAGACCCTGCGGAAAAGGAAGGAGAGGAAGAGGTGGTCCAGGGCTAGCCTCTTAAATTGGTGCCGAGGCGGGACAGATTCAGAGGGGACTTCAACGATCTAACGGTACAGATGTAGAGTCACAGAGATGGAGTGTAAATGCAACCATGATCTTCAATAAAGACTTTCTGTAAATAAACCGGATCGGAGTTGGGTCTCTTGTGAGCTGGGACCAAACGGGTGACTCTGACAGATAGGTTTCAAAGTGAAACTGGGTTGGAAATAGAAAAAAAGGTTAAGTACCTCGGGGTGAATTTGACATCAAAAAATGTGAATCTATTTAAAGATAACTATGAAGAATGTTGGACAGAAGTTAAGAAAGATCTAGACATATGGTCCAGGCTGAAACTTTCCTTGTTAGGCCGAATTGCTGTTATCAAGATGAATGTATTGCCAAGAATGTTGTTTTTATTTCAGACGCTGCAGATTCTAGACAAGATGGACTGTTTCAAGAGGTGGCAGAAAGACATATCTAAATTTGTCTGGCAGGGCAAAAAGCCCAGAATAAAATTTAAGATCTTAACTGATGCAAAAGACAGAGGGGGCTTTGCCCTGCCAGACCTAAGACTTTATTATGAATCAGCAGCTTTTTGCTGGTTGAAGCAATGGCTACTTCTTGAAGACACAGACATTCTTGATCTGGAAGGATATGACAATAGTTTCGGTTGGCATGCATATCTGTGGTATGACAAGGTAAAAGTGTATAAAAGCTTTAAGAACCATATTGTCAGGAAAGCATTGTACAATGTTTGGAATAGATATAAGGATTTATTGGAAAGTAAAACCCCTAGGTGGTTGTCACCAATGGAAGCGAAAGCAGTGAAAAAAATCA
>NW_028113132.1:187500-190000 GCF_964234715.1 Podarcis melisellensis | reverse complement strand
TCAGGGAGTTCATAGATCACAATTTGCAGCGTGGGTTCATCCGGGAGTCGAAAGCGGTGGGAGGCAGTCCAGTATTCTTTGTGAAGAAGCGGGACACGCCCCAACGGAGGCTGGTGGTGGATTTCAGGATCTTAAACTCGAAAACCAAGCCCTCAGCTTTCCCCATGCCCAAGATAGACGACCTGCTCGCGACGGTGCGGAAAGGACGCGTTTTCACCAAGTTGGATCTACGTGGGGCGTACAACCTGATTCGCATGCGCGAGGGCGACGAGTGGAAGACGGCCATGTTCACGCCACTGGGCACCTACGAATACAGAGTTATGCCCTTCGGATTGCAAAATGGCTCTCACACTTTCCAAGCCTTTATGCATCATGTGCTGGCGGGGCTCCTTTACAAGAAGTGCGTATGCTTCCTGGACGACATCCTGATTTTTTCAGAATCGCGCGAGGCGCACGAGAGGGATGTCAGGGAAGTTCTGCAGAGACTGAAGGAGCACAGGCTGTACGCCAAGCTGGAGAAGTGCCAGTTCGACGTGACGGAGGTGGATTTCCTGGGCTACAAGCTGTCAGACAAGGGGCTCGCCATGGACAGCGCCAAGGTTAGCGCAGTTTTGGACTGGAAAAGCCCACGCAATCGGAAGGAAGTCCAGCGGTTTGTCGGCTTTGCCAACTTTTACCGCAAGTTCATCAAGGGATTTGCCATGCAGACAGCGGCCATCACCGACACGCTCAGCTCCAAGAAGAAGAAATTCATCTGGACGGAGCAAGCGGAGCAGTCCTTTCAGAGACTCAAGCGGCTCTTCGCGTCAGAGGAGCAGCTGCTGCATGTGAATCCCAGCAGACCCATGAGGGTGGAGACAGACGCCTCAGACAGAGCCGTGGGAGCTGTCCTGTTGCAACAAGACCAGCAGGGGGACTGGAGGCCGTGCGCCTTCTACTCGAGGAAGCTCAGCAAGTCGGAGCAGAATTATACCATCTGGGACAGGGAGTTGCTAGCCATCCATGCAGCGTTCAAGGCATGGCGGCACTTCCTTATCGGAGCCAGACACACAGTGCAGGTCCACACGGACCACAAGAATCTGGAGTACTGGCGCACGGCTAGGTTCCTCAACCAGCGACACATTAGATGGGCGGAGTTCTTCGCGGACTTCGACTTTAAGATAGAGTACATTCCGGGCGACAACAACGTGATGGCGGATGCTTTGTCCAGAAAGCCGCAATACCTGGAGGAGGCGGCACCGCCGGCGGCCAAGCACATTTTCGCACCGGAAGCGTGGGCATGCGCGTCGGCAACCGTGGACCTGGAGGCCGTCCGTCGAGCGCTGCGGGAAGACCCCTTCGCACAGGCCAGGATGGAGGAGGTGCACAGGGGCACAGCGAGGGCCGACGAGTTCCAGATACGCGATGGGTTGCTCCTCCACAAGGGAGCACTCTACGTGCCGGGAGACGACCTCCGCGCAAGGGTTCTGCAGCAGCTACACGACGCTCCCACAGCCGGGCACTTTGGCAAAGAAAAGACTGTCGAACTAGTAGCCAGAGACTTTTGGTGGCCCAAGATGCGGGGGGAAGTCGCGGATTACGTCGCGAGATGTGACACCTGCCAAAGGGCCAAGTCAGTTCACAAACCGCCGGCGGGATTGCTGGAACCGCTGCAAACACCGGCTGAACCGTGGGAGAGGGTGGCCCTGGACTTCGTCACGGATCTGCCCAGTTCGAGGGGAAAGACAGCAGTGCTAGTGGTGGTGGACATGTTTACTAAAATGGCACACTTCATTCCGTGTGCGAAGGTAGCCACGGCAGAGCAGACCGCCAAACTGTTCATTGACCACGTGTTCAAGGTTCACGGTCTGCCACGATCTATTCTCTCCGACCGGGGGCGACAGTTCATCTCGAACTTCTGGCAGAAGCTGATGGGCATTCTGAACGTCAAAGTCAATTTGGCGTCGGCGAGACACCCACAGACCAACGGACAAGCGGAGAGGGTCAACGCCATCATGCAGCAGTACCTGAGATGCTACGCCAATCAGCAGCCCACGACATGGGTGGACTACCTGCCACTCGCTGAGTTCGCTTACAACAATACGAAGCACGTGTCGACGGGGGTGACGCCGTTCTTTGCCAACAACGGGAGGCATCCCAGAACCTTCCCGAGTTTAGAGAGAGTGGGGGAGGGGGAGCCACAGGCAGCGGAAGCCTTAGCGTCGGAGTTGCAGGAAGTCCACGAACAGCTCAGGAGGCAGTTAGAACTCGCAAAACACGCATACAAAGTGCAGGCAGACAGACACAGAAGAGTTGGGGAAGACATACAGGTGGGAGACTGGGTCTGGTTAGCAGCGCAAGCAGTGCCGACCAGATCGTTAGCGAAGAAGAAGCTAGGACATAAGCAGCTAGGACCTTACCAAGTCCAGGCACAGGTCAATCCAGTGGCCTTCCGGTTAGCGCTTCCGGAGGGTTCCAGGATGCATCCGGTGTTCCATAGATCAGTGCTCACGCCCTACAA